>NW_010536760.1:20415-44732 GCF_000687285.1 Phaethon lepturus | reverse complement strand
AGCGTCCTTCCCACCATGGTCCCTAACTGCCAGCTCTGCGTAGACCTCTTCACCGTCCCAAATGTACCTCATCCATGCTGGCTTAACACGTGACAGGTTGGTCTGTCTGGGTGTCTTTCTTGGCTTAGACGTCAGACAGGATATGCCAATGGACTTGGGGACAGAGAAAGTGTCTTGACCCATTTAACTCACTATGACCGGTATAGCATTGCATGTCTTCTTGGCTTTCTAGGGCCTCTTTTAGGTCATTCTCTGTACTTGGTTCCGCCATTGGGATGCTACATGACCCAGGACACAGAGGGAAGGACAGTTCTTACTCTCAAAGTTTTCTTTAGACAACAAATGGTGGTAACTGGTTGAGATGCCTGATATGCAGGCAAGGTTTGCCCCTAAATATGTAAATGAAAACAAAATTAGCACTTTTTTTTAAAGTTATTTCCACCCAGATTTATTGTTGGTTCTCTCAAACAAAAGCTGCAGGACAGAGCACACAGTGTTTGAAGTGGGCATGAATTGTCATGTTTTGCCTCAGCGGATGGTTCCTTTACAGGAAGCAGACACAATTTTTGTTCTGCAGCTGAACAGATCACGAAAACCATCGCTGCTGCCACCTCACTCATCCACGTCAGCGAGCAAAGATAAAGCAACCATTTTCTTCAGTCCTTTGGAGGCTTGAAAATTCAGCAGGGACCATTTTGTAAGTCCCTGTTGCATTTCCCCCTTTTTCGCACAGTGTGCTTGCACATTGTGGAGCCAATGGCAAATGCACCCGAGATACAAGTATTTGTGGTGTGTGGGTTGGCACTGGCAGCGTGGGACGCAGCAAAGCAGCAAATCCATTCTGGCGATTTGTGGGGGAAACACCAACTTTTTAGTGGCTGGACAGTTACTGACTCTCTAAGTCACTGAGTCACTTTGCAAGTTCTTTTATTTTCCTTCTGTGGAAATTGCACCAGATGCCCAAACCATCTGGTTAGTTTTGTATCATCTTTCTACCAAACTGTGGTTGTCACAATGTCATGGTGTGAGACTTGGGCTGCAAGGCTGAGCAGTGACGGTTGGAGGATATTAGTGCTGTTTCTTATATTTTTTTTTTTTCTAGCAGGGAACTAACCCGAATTGTTCTTCAGTAACAGCTGCTCGAACAGAAAATGTTATACAAGATCAAATGACCGCAACAGTTCAGACCATAGGACCAGACCTGGCAATTGCTTCCTGCAGTTCAGACCATAGGACCAGACCTGGCAATTTCTTCCCACAGGTCAATAACTTGTGTTCATAGGGAAGGAGGAGAGTCACCGTGTAGAGATTTCCAGGCTCAGCCCAGCCTGGGTTCGTGCAGCACACAACATGGCTCGGCATGACACTGATGATGTGGGATGCAATGAGTGTTTCTCCAATCCAGCATCCCACACCTAACTTGGGCAGACCCTTTCTGTGGCTTCTTGGGAAGTCTAGGATGCTAATTCTAGTTCTGTTGGAGATTTTCTTCTGAGGTTTACCAGGCAGGAATAACTGAAGTGCAAATATGAATATGAACCACCTTGAACTTTTGTCAATAGCCCAGAGCAACCTAAAATCTGTGATGGACTTAGTTTAACAAATAGGATCAAACACATATAAAGGAATATTATACAACTTTTAAGTGACTGGTATTGTGGTCAGCATGTAGTAGGTTAACAATTATCAAGATAATATAGGTGAAATTAACATTTCTCAAACATACGAATCTCTTCAAGACCATCCATAACAGGAGATAATGTATGAATGGAGTGTGCTTTGCTCACAGATGTTCCAGATTTGGCTCCTTCAGAGCTAATAGACACAACCAAAAGAGGTAGACACTTACTGAAGTTAATGGCAAACTTAAGCATCCTGTAAACGGCCACCAAGATAGCTTAGAGATGAGCAAGAAGAATTTCTTTTTCCTCCAAATAAAAAAATTCTAGGAAAACTGTTAATTGTTAAATGTCAATCATGATTATACGATGTCTGAAGAACCCATGCTGACTCAGGTGTATAGGTTAAATGCATGTGTTGGATCTGTTGATAAGTTTAAATTATAAACAAAATGTGATCAGGCATGGGATCATCATTTCCATCTGGTCATCAGTTAGAAGAATGGAGTATGTGCAAAAGAAACACAAAATTGATCAAGTCACTGTCAAGCTGAGGAGAGACACTTGAATGTTTGTGGAAATAAATTAGCATATGTTATGTGTGAAGAGTGCAGTCATTCTTTAAAAGACCCAGTGACATAAAGCTAATCAGATGACAGTTATAATGAATTGAGCCCGAAGGGAGCTGTTACAATAATTATACAACACGCAGAGGATTGTAATAGCAGGGCCTCACCTGCTAAAAGATGAAAGGATCATGTCAAATGGAAGCATTTGAATTCTAAAAGATGCTAGGAAGGCACAAAGAGAAGAGCAGAGAAAAGCTGCATCAGGAATCAATTTACCTTAAGCAGTTTTGGCCCCGGGGGCTGCCAACCTTCAGCTGTTGTTTGAGTTAAAGGTGGGTTGCTTGGTGCAGTGTGTGAACAGGAAAAGCAGCTCCAGCCTCAGACCAGAAGTACTGATGGAGGGTGATCCAGGTCTGCAGTTGGGGTGGCTGGTGGCCTGAGTCACCACTTCTGATCATCAGGGTAGAAGATTCCAACTTCTTAGGACATTATTCAGTGAATGACGTCTCCTTTTATCCTCACATGTATCATCTTTGTCTTGCCTAAGGTGGTACTTGCAATGTCCTTGAGAGATGTTCCCAAAGAAAAGGCGGCTTGAAGTGCACAGTGGAGTGTGGAACTAATCCAAACATTAGTCTAAACAGGTATTTTCCTAACATAATTCTTATTTCTTAATTTAAGACAACCTTCTTGATTTTTATCCATCTATTCAGCTCTGCTGCATGAACTCACTGTTGCAGCAAAATATAGGTGTTGTGGCAAGACAGCATAGGTAAATTCCTTGATGCACAGTCGTGTTTTCTTATACAAATGGAAGCAAAAGCCGATAGCATGAACAAAGTATCCACAGGCTTCAGGCAAGGCCTCTGATAAGTTTCAAGGTATTGTGCCTGTTTTGCCATATATTTAATTACAATATGAACAAGCTTATGGAGTACTAGTGATCATCATAGAAAATGAGAACTTTGTAGGAGAAGCTGTACCACGGATCTGATGTGCTGCATTTCACAAGCCACAAAAATTCTACCATCAAAATCTGAAGTCACCTACTTTTCAGATTGGGAAAAAGAGAACATGTTCTTCCTAGGCACTGTCTAATTTTTCATAAAAACATGCTAGCTTCATTTTTCTTTAACTGACTACTAATACCGTGTGGTTTGCTTTCCCTTAAATACTGATTTACCTGGTAGCAGATAGGAACACTATATTCCAAAGATTTTGATCCTTTAGTCTATCATCTTCATCTTAATCTGGATGGATGATCCTTCCCAACAGCTGGGGCTAGATTTCTAAGAAGAAATTAAATAGGTGTTAGAGAGCCAACAGATAATGGAAATAAGTCTGAGATGTGGACTTGAAGCTTCAACAGGATGGAGAAGTACAATTTCATACCTGAATATCAGTGATGCTTGAGCCAGAGCCACATGTTGGATCTGTGTATTGCTTAAGGTGTACATGCTCTTATCCTCCATAGCAAATTTGTGGTAGTTTAGCTCACTTCTCTGAATAATGCGTCTGTTTTCCCCTCTGTAGCTCACAAATGTTGAAAAACCCTTGTACTGTCAGGGTCTGACTCACTCCTAACCAGTACTGTGTCAGAACTAGCCTGGAGTGTGTATATATATATATATATAAAAAGTGGATAAAAGCCAGTGGCTCAAAGCTGACTCAGGGAGGGATGGATGTCAAGTCCTGCTTTCATTGGTTCTGGATTTCATCTCCTACAGTAAAAAAAATAGCTGAAAATACTATTAAAATCTCAGTCTGCATTTTGTCTCTGTGGTTTCCTTTAACATTTCTTATTCTAAGCACTACCAATTCTGCCAATTTCCAGCTGTTGCTTTTTGAGAAGCATGCACTATGATCAAGAAAAAAAATGTTTATTCTCTCTTGGCCATTAGAGAGAATGGATAGTTTCATTTATGGTCTACACCAAGGCTTTACCACTACTTGACATATGGTGTAATTTATCCCTGTTGACAAAAGGAACTGAAATCAGCATGTTCATTTTATAGCCTAATCCTGTACTTCGTATTAATGTGTAAAGAGTGACACATGAGAATTTTACTGTGTGACATAGAACATACACCGGCATTGAGGGGATGTGTCCATGTGTTGTAGGGAAGCTTTTTTTTTTGTTTTGCTTCAGGGAAAACTGGTTTCTTCACATAGAAATCTTGATGAAATAAGGACAAACCACCTGCATTGAAAAAGGAACCGAATGTAATATGGAGAGAAAAAGGAGATAATGCATATCTCTTTGGTACTCTGAGAGATACAGAGGTTCAACTTAAGGGATCTAAAGGGCCAGTGCCAACCTATGAGTTTGGTGGATGCTCAGCATCCACTGTAGTCCATGGAGATTTAGTGCAGGCAGACAGCAAAGCCTAAAGAGTGACTCAACATCACCCTAAATCAGATGTCAAAGGCCACACATGGCCTGTGCCATGCCACAAGCCATCTGGCCTCCAGCTATTATTCTTTATGGGTGCAGGTGTCTTGTAGGTCCTGTATTATGTTTACCAGCCCTGTGCTGACATCTTGGATAACTTAGGGCAGCTCAGGTGCCCTAGATGCCCCTATTTAGGCAATTGGTTTGCATCCCTACACGTGGTCAGCTGGTCACTACTGACTATATTGTCTCCTGGTCTCAATCCAGTTACCTAAGCACAGTGACCCAGGCAATAAGGTAACCTAAAGTATTTGTAGCATTCACATTAGGCTTCCTTCATAGTTCTGGATCAGCAGCTGGAGCCCAGGTGAGTCCCACAGCTGAGCTGTGCCCCATATGCCTCTTATCTTAGCAAGCTTAGCTACATAACACATGCATGGACCTTCACATCTCTACAGTCTGGGTGGAATTCAGCTCCAGAGTCAAGATTCGAGTGTCTGGAGTTGAATCTCCCCTCAGTTTTTAGAATTGTGTTGTTTTATAGGGCCTACAGCAAGGACTTGCTCATGAATCAGCTTGATTCTGGAGTAAAGGCTTTTTACTCTCAGTTCACATGCTGCAGAACTAATGGAACTAAATCAAGCATCGAAGAATATTAACATTAAGCTTAACTTAGAGCTGCCTGTAACTTGTATGGAAAAATTTGGAGCAAACCTACAGTTTCTGGGGTCTTTTAGCCCATTAACAACTGAACGTAGACTCTGAACAACACTTAGCCATCTAAAACTTTGTGTACTTTTTGGCATGGAGGAATGAACAGATCTTTCTTCTGTCTTAGTTCACATATTCTCCAAATTCCTGCCACCTGATTTAGCACAGATCCCCAACTTTCATACAAAATTTGCCTGACTGATAGACACCACCATCTCTACAGGAAGAAAAAAAGCACAGTGACCACGTTCCTTTGTCTTCTTTGTGTTGAACCTAGACAACATTGAGCCATCTGCGTTCATGGGTAGGCTGACTGCTCCTGGAAAAGAGTGTCAAATCCAGCTAAGGCCTGGCATTTTTAAAGCAACATAAAAGCAGATGAATTTCTCCTGGTTTAAGTTTTCTTGAGACTCCAGGCACCATTTGGGAGGCTAACATGGATAGGGATGTTGGGCACGAGGGATGAGATTTATCTGATCAAATTTTGGTTTTTATTCTGAGAGAAACAGGCACTTTCAGAACACATTCAACTCCGACTAACTTAGATGTGTAAAACAAGTCTGATGAATCACATCTGAAAAATGACCACATTTTCCTTTAATCATAAATGGGGAAAGGGGGACTAACACCTACACAGGTGACATTAGGTGAGATGAATCCTCCCCTCAGCTTCTCTGAAAATGAAGCTGTTTTAGCTGATGAGACACAACATCCATGTCCCAGATATAAAGGACCATAATGCTGTGAGGGACTGTCTGAAAAATAAGAGGCCCTCAGGATTTACAAAATACAGACAACCACAGCATTACTGTCTTGTGTATATCTGTGTCTAGGTATTGAAACGTGTCCTCTGAAGTTCTACTGCATTGCTCTTCTGTGTGCTGTCTTGATATTTTTCTAATGAAAAATACTTTTTTTTTTTTTAATTAAAAAGAGATTTCTTACTAGCCTTGGAAGGGAGGGAAGGCAAACTCCAGAGCTACACTGGCCTGAGGGCTTCTCTGCAATCCGAAATCTCGCTTGTAGGAAGGAGTGAGCCATTTGTCTCCCTGACCAGTGAGATTCATGGACAACCATAAATGTCTGCCTACAAACTATGGCTTTCCTGCAAGGTCCTTGATGGATGTTGTAGGTATCTTCTTGCCTCCCTCCCATTTTGGTGCAAAGCTTTATGGTCAAGAAAAGGGCCATTTGTGTTCTTTTATATAGCTTTTGCTAATATAACAATAACAGAGAACGCCATTACACTACTATGTAAATCTTTCCAGGGCCTTCAGCTGTTATTTATGTTGCTGTCCTGTCTCCCCACCTGAGAGCACAATATTCTGGGACTGGAAAAAGTGGGAGAGTGACAAAATGCTAAAATGTAGAATTTTTTCTCTATGATGAACCATTACATACAGTAGGACTTTTTGGTCTGGAAAAGAGGTAGCTAATCATCTGATCTAGATCAATGAGTAGCTTAGAGAGAGAGAACAGCGAACAACTTGTATCTAATTTTCCTAATACTAAAACCTAGGGGAATGTCAAATTGTATTACTGTCTGGTTAGTTCAGAAAAAACAAGGCATATTTCTTCTAACAGTGTGAAGTGCAGCTATGAAATGCTTTGCCAAAAGACAAGGGGATGCTAACACTTACATGCTTTCAAAAAGTGATAGCACATATTCAGGGAAGAAAACTCTGTTAAGGTCTTTACTTACAAAATCATCCTAGTAGCTGCTGAAGGCCCAGAGCCATAAGTTGTCGGGATGTTCTTGGTTTTCCTCTTCTTTATACATTTTCTGTTGGCCATTGGCGGAGACAGAACTTGACCAAGCAGACCTTTACTGTAATCTCATACAGCTTTATGCTACTTCACCACATATAGCATGTACCCACAATAGCCATGTACAGATGATGTTTATGCACTCTCAAGGAGTCCTCCTGAAGCAATGGTGTCCACCAAGGGCATTACCCTGACCTGCAGCAGTAGCTGGGTAAGGTCTTTCACAACCACTGCATCTGAGCCCACAGAAGAAGGCTACATCGAGAAGACCTCACGATATAAAATCCCAAAGGGCTTTAATAAGCCTGATGTCTGGGGTAGTCTGGGTGAGGCATTGATTAACAAAATACTCATATATGTTATTAGCTTTAAGTACACAGGGCATGCAGGTGATTGGGAGTCCAAGTCTCCACAAGGTGCAAAAGATACCCCCTGGCTGAAGACTCCCCAAAGTCGGGTTTATCAGCATCCCTCATTCAGCAGCTCTGTCCATATTTGTGGTTTTGGACTCTTCGACGTGATGAAATCAGTGCCACCTAGTGTTGCCCTCTTTCACCGCAAAGGAGCTGGACCTTCATGGACATTGAAGGGGACATGAATAATTTTGTCTCTGCTTGAGAACAGCCATGTAGGGATTGTCCAATTGGCTGTGACCAAGCCCAGGAGAGCCCTATTTTGTTTTGCTCTAAGTGCAGACCTATGAAGCATGTCACAGGCATGGAGCATGACACATGTACAGGTTCATGGCTCTTGTGGCAACCTCACTGCTCTCTTCCATGACCTCTTGTGCCTAGCACCAAGACTCATCCTGACCATGTGTCTCCAACCAGATGCATTGGATCGTTATGGCCCAGAGACTTTTGCCATGTGAGGCTTACACAGGATTGGACAGAAAGCTGGGGTGACTGTGGAGGCCGATGACACAAAATGGTAAGAAATCAGACTTCATTAACCAGAATAATCATCCCTGAATGGATCCTGATTGATACTCTGTTAACTGTCACGTAATTCAGGAACAAATAAGAACCCATGGGATAATTTTTCTCATTATATTTTCTTTAGCAAGGGACAGTTTAACACTAGTGTACATCCATGGCAAAACAAACTTCCCAAATTCCTCCTTTCTTGATGTATGAGACAATGGAGTTCCAGCTGAGGGAACTGGGGTTGTTTAGTCTGGAGAAGAGGAGGCTGAGGGGAGACCTTATCGCTCTCTACAACTACCTGAAAGGGGGTTGTGGTGAGGTGAGTGTTGGTCTCTTCTCCCAAGTAACCAGCGATAGGACAAGGGGAAACGGCCTCAAGTTGTGCCAGGGGAGGTTTAGATTGGATATTAGGAAAAATTTCTTCATCAAGAGGGTGGTTAAACGTTGGAACAGGCTACCCAGGGAGGTGGTGGAGTCACCATCTCTGGAATTGTTCAAGAAACGTGTGGATGTGGCGCTTCAGGACATGGTCTAGGGGACATGGTGGCGCTGGATTAATGGTTGGACTTGATGATCTTGAAGGTCCTTTCCAACCTTAGCGATTCTGTGATTCTGTGATTCTGTGATTCTGTGATGTGTTGGTCTCAACATATGTGCTAGAAGATGTTCTTGACAGGTTTGGTGTAGCTCACCCATAGTTTTGGGTGGTCTTACTGGCTCTGGCAGGCTAGCTGTGCTAGTCTGAAGGTTGGGACCAAGGCTTTATGACTCAGGGTCTCAGCGTGTAACAACCCTTACTGCTACAGCACTGACCAAGCCAACTGTGTCCGGCCACCAGACTAGAGAAAAGCTGGGGCAGAAACAAGGCTTGGCTGAGGCCAGAAAGGAGCAGTGGAAAGGCCCGTCACACTATCTCTGTCCTCAGCAAGTGAGACATAGCAACTTTGCAAATGCATCATGTGAAAGGGATACCAAAAGTTTAGCTGAAAAGCACATAAGAATGTGTGGTGGTTTTCACCCCATTGCTATCAGGAAAGGTTCCCAGCTGTGGCTCCCTGGGCTCAGCATTCCCACAGGCAGGGATGGTCAGCAGAGGAGCATCGCAAAGGACATCCACAGCTAGGGCAGAGCAGTAGCTGGAGATGTAATGTAAGAAAGTGCCACAAAGGAGGAGGAGACAGACTGGTAATAAGTCTCTGTATATTCGGTGGAGAGGGGCAGATACCATAGAAGAATGATTTAAAGCACTTTTGGGAGGTAATTATCACTCCCTTGGCCACAAAGTGATCTGCAGGTAGCTAAGTTAACAGTCCTGATTATCTGAAAAAAGTTAGATAGCTGTAGACGTGCCTTTCTGAATGAAAACTGCGTAGCCTAACCTTCCCCCTCTCAGACAAATTACCATAGCTGTTGGGACAAGCTGTTTCGTTACTGCTGTAATGCTGCTGCTTCTATTCCTGGACCATGTCGCTTCCCCTCTTCAACCAGAAAGATCCAAAGTTCACCCCTGGATGAACAATATTAACACAGCATCTGCCAAGCTGTCTTGAATAGCCAGTAATATCTATGCTGCTTTAAGCTAAAAGAAAAGCCTTTTCAGGTGTTGCATACATTACCAGGAACAGTGGGGAAGGATGTTAATAATTGATTCATAGTCTCAGACTCCGAAGTGTGCTAGATCTTTCAACTTATAACAATAGACATCACCCTGCAGGCTGTTATGTCTTGCTTTTAACAAAGGAAAAGAAAAGGGGGGTGGGGGGTGGAAGGAGGAAGATTTCCTGGGTGGAAAATCTGAAACTTGATGAAGAATTAAAGCCTGTTAAATGTCTGCTTGAACCAACCATTGGGCAATAAAACCTATTTGCAACTGCTTGTTAGAAGAAAGAGCTGCATGTATAGGAAAAAGCACTTGTTGAGAAGATTCTGGAATTGCTTTCCGGTGGTTGTGGAGTATATCATCCCCCTAGGGCTCCTGTTCAGTGGGGTTTTCTCATTCATGCCAGAGTAGAGATAGAAAAGGAAGGAGTTACCCTGAGAAAATGTAGAATTGTTTTCATGTGACTGGGCCATCTGTTGAGTATCTCGATAACCTCCAACTACAGCCTATCCCCATAGGATGTTCACAGTGGGTGTGATAGTCCCGTACACCTATTTCTGTCTCTATCAGAAATGAAGGGAACCAGAAGTGACAAGTATTAAGAGGACTGGTTTAGGACATAGGGCAAAGCAGGCTGGAAAGCAGTCACTGCTGAAGGTACAGCCAGGATATTTGGGCTGGTAACTATTGCTGCAGTGTGGTCAGCTCCAGCAGCAGTCATTGTGCTCATCACACAAGGAAAGCAGCCACCCATTTCTTCAGGACTCATCCTGGGTCTTTATTGCTGCCTTTCACTCTTCATTCTGCTTCATGAGTAAAACAACCTGGCCCATCCCTGCTCCATCACTCCCAAGGTGGAAAAATCCTACCTATCATGTTGAGAAACCCCACAGCAGTCCAAGGGTCAAGGATTGTCCTTGTCTTGGGTGGAAAAATATTTTTAAAGAGAAAGATTGAGGTCCTTTATGGGGTGGGTACCAAACTACACCTAAAAATAACAAAGGTCCCTCCAGCAAATAGTGGTCAGCACTCTTTGCATGAGCAAAGAGAGGGAGACAGAACAGGAATATTTCCTTCTGGGGTAGGCTGGAGATAAATAGAATTTAATCCCTCTGAGATCCAACCAACTTCCTTATTTCTGTAGCCATGTCAACAGTTTTGAGCTATTTAACAAATTCTTCATGTGTCTCCCCTCATTCCTGTTCAGAATTATCCCAAATTTGATGACAAATGGAGAAGAGGGCTTAAGTCCTATCACCACTTTTAATGTCTTGATGAAAACTCCAGTTTTCATTGCATGGGCTGGCCTATTGAATACAATGTTTTATTCACTGGAGTTTATTTGCTGATGGGGAAGACTTCCCATGTACATTTTTTTGTACTTGAGAGAAGAAAAACAATGTTTTAATTCTTCCCTTGTACAAGTCTGCATATCAACCACAGAGGAGTTTTTCTGCAGAAGGACAAGTTCTCTCAAAGTAGAATTGCAATTTGAGCGCTGCTGAATATAAAAGCAAATTGGAAATTTCAGGCTTGCTTCAGTCTTTTGTGCTCCAAGTTCAATACAGGCAGATTCTGCTGGAAAGGTATTCACAGCTGTGTGCAAAGATGCTGGGCTCCTCTGAACAGAGGAGAGGGAACACTGATGCCTTGGAGAGAAAGCCAAGGGGAAAGCACTTCACAAGACAGGGATCAAGCACAGTAAGTGGTGTTATGTAAATAGCTTAGGCAAGCGGAGAGAAACATCCAATGCTGATGCATTTTTTTTTTGTAGGTATGAGCGGAAAATCCATCTCGATGGCTTGCACCTCACATGGTTGTAATTTGAGCTCTCCCTATGGTTGGGACTGAGTTCAGTTTTTGCTATTCCCACCACTCCAAATGTGCTTTTATGTTTTCTGCTCAGACTGGCTCCCATTTTAAGAGGGGAAGGTGCTGAAGCTGTTTTTCACCCAGCATTTCATATCCATGGGAAAACTTCTCTCTTATTCTGTGAGCCAATGAAGAGACCACAGGAGGGTAAAGGCTGACAGGGTGAAGTAGCCTGCCCAGTATCACCCAGAAAGGGAATGGTAGGGCCAAGCTCACATCATTCTCTCTGTATGTCCACTAAGACTGTGGGAGGATGATCATAGGAACCACGGTCCCTGTTGCCGTCCCAATTTTCCCTAGTTTTCATGCCTCTGTGCAGTGATGACATACAAGATGTGCGGTGACATACAAGAGACCATAGATTTGGGAATTCAGATAATGCATTGTGATACAGGAGTTTTTGAAGGACTGTGCCAATAAGGAGGAGATAGCACCTCAAACATGTCCTATCTTTTCTCTGTCCCCTCCTCATCTGCTACATGCTTCCAAAAAGGTTTTTTGTAACCTGGCAACCTGTAGACAACTCCAAGTCCAAATTCCAATGAGCCCTCTAAGGACACAAAGACTCTCAATGGGCATTGTTCTGCTGACTTCTGTGGAAAAACACTAATTTACACTATTTATGTGTCTGTGGTACAATCATTTTTTGTTCATGCTACAAAGAAAATCTCCACCAGAACAACACTACCAGCTGGGTCCATCTCATAGTGAAGGCAGTCCATCAGCTGGCAGTTGTTATCGAAATTTTTCCAAGAGACTCTGCTCACAGGGCTGGTTTGCAGCCAGTGGTGAACTGTGTTAGGAGTCCTATTATACTTCAGAGAAGTTAATGTTTGCTCAAGTTTCTCTGATGAGGTGAAGGAGGGGGATTTTTACATGGGCAGAGTTGCACAACGTACAAATAAGGTCTGATTTAAGGACATTGGGACCTCTAAGTGAAGACTTGTGCCACAGTGGACTGTGACAAACATCATTTTGTCAGCTGAAAGGTGGGCAGCTAATGATTCCTCCAGTTACCACATCCACAAGTGTATGAGACCATCTTGTGTCCAGAGATGTATCAAGGAAGTGATGGCGGGTCCCCAAGGCTGCCGTACGGGGTACATAGCTGAGCTTTCAGGCCACATGCCAGGGCATGGAGCAGTGGCGGATGGCAGAAACTGGGCCTTCTTGGTGCAATGCAACCCTTGCAGCTACCAGCTCCCTGGCCTGCTGTGTGAGGTGTCTGGTGGAGTGCCAAAGTGGTGAGAGAAGCTGCGGACAGGAGGGCACTGGGGCTCAGGAGAATGTAGGTGAGGTGACAGTGCCTTGGAGGAGCCCTCTGAGATGCTCTGGGCCTTCTTGGTGCAATGCAACCCTTGCAGCTACCAGCTCCCTGGCCTGCTGTGTGAGGTGTCTGGTGGAGTGCCAAAGTGATGAGAGAAGCTGCAGACAGGAGGGCTCAGGAGAATGTAGGTGAGGTGACAGCGCCTTGGAGGAGCCCTTTGAGATGCTAGGCTTGGTCTTTCAGAGCTAAAACCATCTCAGGGAAGGATATGTCAGTTGTGCTGGGACCTCAGTTTGACTGGAGTCATCAGCCCTATAATTATGCGTTGAACACAGACTTCCCAGGGAGCTTTAAATCAGTACTTGAGATATGTCTGTTTGACTGCTTGTTGGCCAGTCCCACAAGCACCCTAAAACCTCTTTCGTAGAGCAGAAGTCTTCTGAGGTAGAGACAATGCCTGGGCCATTGTGAGCCCAACGAGGTGTCACTTTGTCTTCTGGGGACATGATAGGGACTGAGTGATGGAGACAACCCAAAGAGTTGGCCTGCCCTTTCACTTGTGCAAGGTGGGGGCACACTTCAGGCTTTTCACAGCTCATCTTCATCCCCCAGCATGGACATGGAGATCTCTGAGAAGGAGATAGATAGGCACTGCCATGTCTTCCTTTGGTCCTTCTACTCACCCATCTCCTCCCTGTCACCCTTGACGTCCTCTCTGCAAAGGTGCCAGTACGGTGTGACAAGACTGCAAGTAGTCTTGGCACAAGAGTCCTGCGTACTTTTTTCCTTCCCTCGGCAGGGACACACAGCCAACAAAGTGTCAACTGCATAACTCTGCCCCAGCAGAGCCCTGTGGACTCCCCCGGCTGAAGCAGCTGAATAGGAAATGTGATGGAGCTGGAAACTTGTCCTTGTTAGCTGGGTTCTCCATCCAACAACTCATAAAAAACCCCGATGTGAAAGCAGCCAGAACCATTATAGCTTAGTCCTATCTGAGAAATGGTATTCAATTCCCCGAGTGTTTATTTAAATCTACACAACAGTTGTGTAATGTCATGCTGCTTTGTCCTGATCTAATCCCACAGAACGACTTTTTGGGTAAGGAAATTCATGGGTCAAACTGCCAGACCTTGGTGTTCTGCAGATCCCTGCCACGCAAGTGATTATTTTAAAAAAGAAAACCCTCTAACCCAGGGCTTTGGATACCAGAAAAAAAAAGAAAAACAAACCCCCAAAAACCCCAAAACACAACATCAGGTTTATTTTTATTTTTATTTTCATTTTAGATATATTTGTGATCAAACACTTGCATTGAGCCTAACCACACAGGAACAAGCCAGAAAATCTAGGCCCCTAGATGTAGTGGTTTTTTTACCAGTCATCCTTGTTAAGGTAATTTTGGGACTATTGAATCCTTGGAGTGGGCTATTCTTTTTCCCTGATTACACCTGGGTGACTTCATTTCCTATTGAAATCACTCAGCTGAAGCCAAGGAGGACGGCACAGCTGAGAACAAGACTTGATCTCACGCTCCCCGAACAGCAACTTGAGATCTAACGCATCAAAACCTGCTCACTTTCCAAAGCTGAAACCATGCAGAAGGGAGCTGGCTTGAATAAAATAAATTCCCCACATGTTCTGTAAACAAAAGGGTGAAATTTGATTCTTTACAAAGGGTGGACTGAAGAAATTTGTTTTGCATACTGTACTGCAACATTTTGTGTGTGTGCGTGTGTGTTTATCCTCCTTTTCCAGTATTATCAGAAAATAAGCAAGGAAAATTTAGACGTAGGAAACTGGTTTGCATTGAATTATGAGTACATCAATACAGAAATGTTCACTTATTACCTGGAAAATTTATAGTGACTTTATTCTCTTGTGCTCCAATATCCTTTTGTTTAGCTTGTTTTTTGTGTAGTAAGAAGTTAATTTTTAACGATAAACACAAGAAGCACAGATATAGGTTTGATAAAAGCAACTTGCATAGCCACTGAGAATGACATTTAAATGTAATAACTAATGTGATGAAGAAATTAAGAAAGTGAATATGTAACATAGATTAAATGAGGTCTAAAAGGTGTGCGTAGTGTTAGGTTTGGCATTTTCCCTGGCATAGCGGTTTTGGACATCATGTTATTTTCTTACTGCCAAGCAGCGCTAAGACGAATATGCCAAATGATCACCATCAAAATGCTAACCCTACGCCTTAATTTGTGCTTAGGTAAGCCTGTAGCTTTGTGCAGTAATCCTCACAGTCAGAAATGAACACGCAAAACATTCTGTTTTCATTTAATTGTGTTGCAAACAAAATCATAGACTAATCTCAGGGAATAGGGTTGAGGGTCAGTGATCCTCTAAACTACCTGCTGCCCCAAGGGAGGATGAACTTCATTTAAGCAGTTCCTGAAGATATGAATTGAAGCTGCTTTTTAAAAACACCTCCAGTGGTGGCGAGCCCAAGATTTCCTTGGGCAGGTGATTTCTTTACTTTATCAGTCTCCTGATGGGAATTACTACCCAATCCCCCAACATTACATGCGCGGAGTGAGCCACAACACAGGGCTGTCTGGCCAACTTGGAGGCTGCCGGCGCTGGCTCCGAACCCATCTGTCTTGTGGCTGCTCTCACAGAGTGCAATCAAGGAACAGCTACCCACCCGCAGCCCTTTTCCCCACAGCACACATGGAGCAACAAATGGTATCTAAATATATGACAAGCGATGGATACAACAAGCAGATGGTGGGAGAACAAGGGCCCAGATCCATTAGCAGAAATCTGGATCAACTCGTGGCTGATTCACCAACGCGAATCAGGGGTAAATGTAATAACAGGCACTCCACGCAGCAGCTGAAAGTCTTGAGCGACAAATCCAGGGCTCTCGTATCCTTGCATGTGTCTTTTTGCAGTTGTACACAGGAGGGCAGCAAACATTTACTCAACGCTTGGCATGGCATTTCTTCCTAACCCCTGCCATAAATAGATGCTGTTGGGATTGCATAAACTGTCCGTCATCGTGAGCGGATGCCCGCTAAATAGCCCCATGAAAAACCCAAAAGTGACTAATTAGACGGAGTGCACATTTCACTGTTATGACTAAGACAAAGGTTGTCTTGGATTTTTTCCTGTTGTTGAGCTAAATTCACCCCCCATCAAATTATGCCTGGATGTGCCGTTCTCCTCTCTCGTTCAGTTTTATGGGGTGTTTGCTATGTCTTGTGTAAGTTTTTGCAGTGTCTGATTTCTCCAGGGAAATCACACTCTTATTCTTCCCATCAGGGTGCTGACACAGGCGTTTCAAACGTGTCCATTCCCCTTGTTTTCTGACGGAAAGTATACTGGGGATGTGGAAAGAGGGGATTGTGTTAGACATATTCTCTAATTCCAGCTAATGAAGCTTGTCAATGAGTATGAAAATCATTATTTTGGTTTTGAAAGTAAAGGCCTGCAAGAGAGTGTTTCTCAGCCACAATTCTCTTTAAGTGGGTACAATTAAAGCAATTGTCTTTAACCTGCAAATATACCCACTGCCTCCTTCCTGCTCTCTGCCCTGCTCCATTCATCTCTTTCTTTGACTTTGGCTTCTTGGTAACTTTGTCCATTATTCAGCACAAGCAATTCTGCACATTTTATGTTGATAGATTGAAGCTTTTCAGGTGGAGCAGTGTATTTTGCCTATGAATTTGCACTGGCTCATCCTAATTAAAGTACTAATTGCCATGAGATTAACTTCTCTTCAGCTGCCTAAACTGAGTCCAGGATGGGTGTCTAAGGTGAGATGAGCTACCCTCCACAGTCTCATTGACTATAAGGGGAGCCGATGGTGGCTACCCACTCTCAAACATCCCATTTCAGACACCTAAAATTAGGTAGGGTGAATTCTGACACAAAAGTCCATTTTCTTTCCATTTGACTTTATGTACCAGACTGAGGGTGCACATCTAGGGTACAGAGCACCTCCACAGACCAAGGAGACACTGAGCTCTTGGGTAGTTTGCACTGCCCTCTGAAAGTAGCTGTTTTCTTCAGCAGTAGGGAGGGATTTTTGGAAATCACACCCTCAGGTAAGTCCTTAAAATTAGATAGGGTGACCTGTGCCCAAAAGCCAAATTTTACATGGTTTTTGAGCTCTGAAATTCATGAGATTTAGGAATTTAAGTGCTTGAAGAAAAAAACAGAGTTGATTCATCTGCCCACGGTCATGTCAGTAAACATGTGATAAGAAGTGAACACAGATCTGTGTCCTGGTTTAATCCACTAAGAATAAGCATTCACCCTGTGAGATTCAACAGCCTCACACACCCAGAGCAAGCCCATCACAAACAAAATGCATCAGAAACCATTGTGTGAAAATGACTGAATGTCTATGAAACAGTAATGTGGCCTGTTACTGTCATCTTTAATATGATAATGTCATTGGGAACTGGGATTATGAGAGATGCTGTGTGGAGCAAGGCTGTCATATCACAGGAGTCCACTAAAACAAAATCTACAATAAGAAAAAGACTGACCAAGCAAAATCCAGACATCATCCAGTTGCGATTTCATAGCAACAAATATGATTGGGGATTTTGCTTATCTAAAGTTTTTATGCTGCCTTTTGTCACAGAATTATGGTCCAAACCATGAATTCTGATTTGGGGAGTTCATCTCCTGAAACAGAAATGTGAAGTCTGGGGTGCCAGGAATACAGGAACAGTCTCAGTATGTTAAAATAAAATTGCTGGGGCATGGTTTAGTCTAGCAGTTGTGTTGGGAATATAATATTAATTGCTGGACTAGGCTTTGGGCAGCTAATGAGTAAAGAATCCTCAATGGACTGGGGTCTTAATTACCTGATTTTCTTTAACCTGATTTTTTCTAACCCACGAGGTCAGTAGGACTAATCCCAGAACAGGACACTATGCTACATGAGATCTTCAAACAGGTCCAAGGATTTCCAAAGAGGAAAAAGAAGATGGAAAAAAGTGTTAATCTCAGTGGAAATTAAGAACCTATGCCTAATATAGTAACTTTTCTAACCATTTACCAGCCTGAAAACGCAGACACGTCAGATCTTGCCCCTCCACTTCTGCTCCTGCCCCCAGTCAAGCTAAGGAAGTACTGTGGGACGCATCTTACTTGACTTTAGAGGCCTTCAGTGTCAACACAGCTCACCTCCCCTTCATAAAACTTCTCTCTGTGATGTGCAGCAAGTCCTACAACTTCCTGTTTCTCTCAGCTGGAAATCAAAAAAGGTATAAATTAAGAACTCTCCATCAACAAACAGAGGGAAGGCATGTGTCTGAATCAGTAGACACATGGTAAATCAGGCTTGGTAAGACCAGCACTTGAGTTGACGGCATGAGCTCCAAAGCTTTATCACTTTCTTCTGCCTGATGCTTGCTGTTCCTTACACCTTAGGTGGCACCAGTCCCAGAAAATGAAGTTTGCCCTGGATGCAACTTCTTTGCATAACTGCTCATTTTTTCCCCTGTGAGACTCTAGGACTCATTTTGGTTACACTCTGCACCAAGTTTATCCAGGCAAGTATCTGGTCCTGCTATTCACTTTTCCTTAAGGAGTAGCATTGGGTGCCACTCAGTGCTGAAAAACCAGGTTAGCATGAGGTCTCTGAATCAGTGAACAAAGTCCTTGCTGGGCTCTGTAATGAGTATGGTAAACTCTGCCATCCATCTAGAGAGACCGTCTCTCTTCTCACCCAGTGCTATTACCACAGCAGGATGGTGAAAGGAATTTCCATGATCTTCGCAGGCACAGGGGTGAGGCTGACGGGTCGGTAGTTCCCAGGGCCCTCCTTGCTACCTTTTTTAAAAACGGGTGCAACGTTTCTCTTTTTCCAGTCTCCAGGGACTTCACCTGACTGCCAGGACTTTTCAAATATTATGGTGAGTGGCTTGGCAAAATCAGCCAATTCCCTCAGGACTCTGGGATGCATCTCATCAGGTCCCATAGACTTGTGAATGTACGTTATTATATAAAAATTTATGTTTTTAACTGATGCAGATAATTGCTTCTCATCTTTAAAGCCCAGAATGAAGATTTTTGATCACCCTGTTTGATCTCCTGACAATAGCTGTCCACAGAATTACACCTCTCTATTCCTGAATTTAGCATTCAAACATAATGCATGCATTTCATAAGGACAACCAACCTTGAATGAAGTTGTAGAAGTGAAACCCAATCAAGCTCCTGATTTATATGCTGATTGCTTTTTTTACAAATACAGAAAATTTGAAGAAAAGTTAATTTAAAATTAAGAAATGCACCCTTTTTCCCCCAGAATAATGTAAACAAGATTGTTCAACTCTGTTGCTTCTCAGCGACTGATCTGTTGCTCTGACCTTGTAATCAGAGAAGACTGTGAGCCCTGCATTTGTCTTTGAAGACTGCTAATAATTAAATCCTATTGTTTCATTGAAACAGAACATGACTCTCACAATTTGTAACCAGAAGCAGTATAGCTGTAAAGAACAATGTTGGATAAACATGCCCTTCAAAGATCAAAGGATGGAGGGCTTTGTCAATTAAAAAAAAAATAAATCAGCATAGCTAAACTGCTGTTTCTCAGCAACTTAGCGTGGGTTCAGATCTGAGGCTGCCTAGATTGCTTTGCTTTCATTTCACAATCTCAAGGGCATCTTTATTCCCCAAAAGTGCACAGTGAAGCTGGCACACCCAGATGTGAGCTGTGAGTCTGTGGGCAGAGGGATAGAGTACCCCTCTCATCACTAATTAAACGTTCAAAGGATTCATACTCTCTCCAAGCAGCACATCTTTGTGACATTAAATAAAAATCATTCTCAAAGAGAAAATATACACACAATATGTTTAACAAGGCAATGGGCAAGAGGATAACAAGAAGATCCAGCTTTGTAGAGACACTGCTTGCTTTCATTTCTTCCTTGTGAGAGCCCTTCTCTTCTCCACGGCTTTCCACCAGAGAGTTTGTTTTCCTCACCACAATCAGAAACTCAACTCTGATGCCGCTTTGGCCATGCAACTCCAAGAGGAGACAGAGAAGCCAGAGTTGCTTCAGGGGTTCACCCTAGCCCTGAACGGTCAGGTGACTTATGGCCAGCAAAGCCTTCTCACATTGGTCACTATCACGTAATTCTCACTAGCTGTTTCCTGATGGCCGAGAAAGAGGGCAAATTCGCAGCAAATGAGTCACAGCTAAACCTTGGCATGTCTGTTCAGTATTTCATAGCTTTTCCTCTCTCTGTTGAACAATTTCCTTGGACATGGAGACTGCCTTGCCGAAATGCCTCTACTTGTGCAATGATGGGTCACCGCTGAGAAGGGCAGATTACATTCTCCATGGTCTGACTCTTCTGGCGGGAGTTCTGGGATACAGTCCATCCATATATTCATCTCATAAACTTCCCAAGTGTCTCTTGTCCCAGTGCTTGTGTGTATGGACATGCTCCGAACACGTATATGGCATTGGCTAAGGGGTTGGGACAACCCTTCCATCAGCAGTGTAGACCTAAGACCTTTCTCAGGTCCATATAGAGGTCCAGGTGGATCACCTAGCTGTGGCATGCAGGTCCTGAGACAAAAGAGAGTTTATCTTGCAGAGAGTATCTTGTTGAAGGTCAGGATGAGGTAGGAGCAGATTGTATAAAATAAAGGTGAAACTGGGCCGATCACAGACCATCAGTGAGGTCCTCATCCATTCAATATTATGCCAGCACATTCTGGAAGAGAATGAGAATTTAGAGGGCACTTAGCACTGCTTTCTCCCCTTCATCTGAACAGAAATCAAATAGAGGCAGCCCTTTTGCATGGTGCAGGGTGAAAACTGCTCTCATGGGGTTTTCACGCAATAGTCCATGTGTGGGCATTTCTTCTGGTGTCACTTGTCTTTGCAGAATCAGCTACCACAGGTATCAGTCGTGGTCCTTCACACTTCTTTGCTGTGATGAGTTTTCCTTGCAACTCTCTCCCAGCACTAAGCTGAATTTCTGAAGCAGACAGAGAGGGAAGAGGTGAGAAAAAACTCATTAACGCCAGCCAGACCATCTCACTCTCTGTTGTACTGTTCTTCTCCAAAATCCCTGAGTAGTCCTGGTCTTGTTGGGTAATAAGCTTAATGATATGTCTTAATGCAAAAGCGAATTTGATGTGTTTTCATTTGAGAGAAGGGGAAATTGAGGAAGACGTAAAACAGCATGAACAAAATCATGCTGAAATCTTGCAGCAGAGCTGTCTCATGCATAGCTCTGTACTTTCTGCTGTAGATCACGGTACCTCAGCTTGAGAGAGAATGAATGAGCTTCAGCTTGATTTTTTTAAATTGAGGAATCAGAGTTTATCAACAGGTTATTGCAATACAAATGCAGCATAGAGAAAAAATGACTGATTTTCCAAGTGATTAGGGAAAAAGGAAGTCTGTGTAACTGAAACACTCTCCTTTTCCTTGTTATTAAGTTAAAGAGTGGTTCTTCAGCTCACATAAACCATGGTGCTTCACTCTTCATGGCACTGGGTTTGCAATGGACATGTAACCAGATCTACTGAGGGCTACATCTGCAAGTGAGCTACATCTTCAGATGCTCCTTTCCCCTTGCAGATGGGGAGCAAATGTCTGGTGGAGAGTAGGGATTGCCTCTTTTTTGAACTTAGATATGACCATAAGGTTTTCTGAAGTAAGGGAGGAAAAAGCTGTTTAATTCTGAGAATGAGGGTAATATTTGTTCCCCTTACCTCTTGTCCTTCTGGACTCCAGTGCTGCTATTATGTGTGCCTGGTCTTAGATTTATGAATACAATGAAAGGAATGTAAAGTATGTACTGTTGAACCTATGTGAAAGAGAGCTATCTAAGCCAGGAGCCTGCTAAAGAATTACAGATATTTGTTGTTTTCTTGCTATACTTTTTGATAAAGCAGAGCTAGTACATTCTGCTTCCTGTTTGTACTTCATTTTTATTTCCCCATTCTTAGATATTATCAATCCACTTTGGAGAATGTTTTACAGTTTCCTTCAAATAAAACTCTCTCTCTCACCTCCATGTCTACTAAAGACAAAATCTTATTTTAATGAGTTAAATTCTAATATCAGTTAAAGTGAGGAAAGAATCTGGCCCATAAAGTTTGACAAATGATGATCATTTTAAAAAATAAAATTTACACATTGTGTCTAAACACAATTGACCTCATTCCCCTCGGCAGTCCTGATCTTCAACTGCTTGGAAAGTTTGCTCTAGGGAAAACCTTTATTAAATGATTTGTTCTTCTTTTACATTTTGTTTCAAATTATCTCACTACCTCATTTTATTTCTTCTTTGGGCTAGCTGCTTGCTACAGCTAATTTGGTTGTCCTTGCTGGGACTACCATAAATACTCTTGCCCAGTAGTACTTTGTAAGCTGAATTAGTCGAGTGATCTTGGCTATAACATTGAAATAAACAGTCGATAAGATTAAAGACTGGGAGAACTTTATGGTTGGAGACACTGTTTTAAAGTCACCCATAACGGTGCATGAGCAAAAAGTGCTGACAAGGCAAAAACATTTGATAGATGCTAAAATTGTAACCTTCAGCATTCTATTAGGGGGGATAATTGTTCAGTCCTCTCCCTACAACTGTATTAAAGCACGACACTTTCTCTGGAACTCCTAGCAAGGACCCTTCCACGCAAATAGATGAAATATCGGATGAAAAACATGGAGATGAAACCTGACCTACAAATTGAAAGACAGAGCACCGAAGCCTGCGTGAGCCTCCAGGTTTACTGGGTCCCCATCCTTCTCTGACTGTGAAGTAGAGAGGGTCACATCCCACCTGCGGTAAGTGGTACCAGGGTTGCCCAAAGCAATAGAAAAGTTGTTTCTCCATCTCTGTCTTTGCTCTTCAGGCTTTTATTTCCCCTGACAGTGCCTAGAGCCTTAACCTTTGCAGGGCTGTGGCCCTCAGATGGGAGTCGTAGCTGAATTAGTCTGATGTTGTCTTCAAGGTGCCACAGATTTACCAACCCATCCGGTGATCACTATGGCACATGCATTTCTCCAGGCAAACTGGGTCTATAGTTGCCCCTACAATCTTCTCATGTCTTTCTCTCATGAGGTGGAAGCTCCCGCTTTTATTTTAAAGCCGGATGAACACTTCATTCACTGAAACCTCATTCTAGGGGAGCGGAGGGTGACAACAGGGCTGGAATTATTTGTGACTGGCTGGAACTGATGAAGAAGTTTCTGTCAAAAATTCCCTTTTTTTATTTTTCCAGCCAAGCACCAGTTGGAACATTTAATTTCAGCATTTTCAAAAGCAAATGTTTTTCCTTTTCAGTTGCAAAAAAAATGTTTCCAAGTCTGAAATTGCCAATACTTCATTTAAAATTGTCAGGGGAATCATTAAAAATGCCTCATTAACCACACAAAATGTATTGACTTGAAATATGTCTCTTTAATTAATTTAAAAAAAAATATTACTTTTTCTTCCCCCTAGTTTGACCAATATGCCTCTCCTCCCTTCATCTCCCCAAAAAGAGAGTTTGCAAAATCAATTATTCCCACAGTTTGCTCAAAACTTTTGAGACATAGTGGACAGAGCCACTTTCATGTCAAGGTTGACTTTAAATAAAGACGTTTTCTAATACTAAATTGAAAAGGCTCAGACTTTATTCTGATGAAAAAGGTGAACTATTTTAATTTTATATGTAAAATGTAATGAGAAAAGTATTAAAATATCAGTATTTCTTATAGACTCAAAAGTCCATATTTTCTTAACTCTCCTACAGCACACATAGGATAGACAGGCTTTTATCTTTACAAGGACTTCCTTACTATTGAAAGGTTAGTCTATTCATGTTACAACAAACCTGGAAAATTCTAAGGTGCAAAAATGCACGGCACAGCGTAAACACGGTCTGAGACATTTTGGGTACAAGCAACAATTCCACTTTTTCAGTAACAGATGACACTGCTTGAGGTTAGAACAAGAAGTACCTGTTGCCTGTGCTGTAAGACCTTCTGCAAACAGCTTCTAATTTGTTGCACTGATATACAGGCTGTGTTTTACGGAGCTTACCCAACCAGCTTTTCTGTGTCAGGTTATCACAGACACATTTTTTTCCAATTCATTTTGAGACCAACTGCTGTTAAGAGGCTGTAACAAGGGAAGTAACTTGCTCCTTTCACTTTCATTCAGACAGTTTAAATAAACCCACATTTCAGCCTTTTATGGTTCTTCTTTCAATATACTTATTTTATTTTTCTCCATGGGGATTGAGCCACTTTATTCAGGTCATTTTCTGCAATATCATGTTAACCCATTAAAATGTCAAATAATTTATTGTCCATTCAGTACAGCTGCCTGTCCTTTTCCCCTAAAAAGCACAGTAATTTCTGTAAGCTCTCCATTCCCCTGCATGTTCAAAGGGCCTCGTGGATCTCCTCACCTTCTCATTAAATCTTGCTGAAGAACAGTTGCCTTGGAAACCAGGGAGCTGATCCAGCAAAGGGACTGAGCATCTTCACCTTGCCTTGACTGCGGTGGGAGGTGAAGCCATTCAGCACTGCTGAAAGGACACTTAGCACCTGGCCAGCACAGAAACCATTAGGAACTAACTACTGTTTTGCTCTAGTTTCAGGATGA
>NW_010536760.1:9695-20384 GCF_000687285.1 Phaethon lepturus | reverse complement strand
CTACACGCCCTGCTATCCTCTGCGTGAAGAACAGAAGATAGGAAGAGGTTGAAACAGCTGATTGCTTTTGTGGTATCTGTGAACTCATTTGTAATTGCAGAGACTTTGGAAACGTGAATGCGTTCTAAATGTTTTTCAAAAGAAGAAACCTTTTTCAAAGTTTGGTTTAAGAGGACCGAACTTGTTCTGGGGACACGAGCTGTGTTGAGCTACCTACATCAAAGCTCTTCTGAAAATCCAGCTAGAAATAGTGGAAAAAAAAGACTTCTTACTCTAGCTAAAATATGTTATTCCCTACCTTACAGCATTGGTTGGTGCTAAACATCTCTCTCCTCTGCCCTTTTCCCCATCATTTAC
The DNA here is from genome assembly GCF_000687285.1 of Phaethon lepturus. NCBI lineage: Eukaryota > Metazoa > Chordata > Aves > Phaethontiformes > Phaethontidae > Phaethon > Phaethon lepturus. The sequence goes on along the minus strand of NW_010536760.1, from coordinate 20,027 downwards.
ATCGCGAAGTTTTCTTTCAGAGACTGTTCCTTGGAAGAAAGCAAAGAAAGATATCTGGGGGGGCTGAAAGGATAGGTAGTGGAGAGTAGCTTTGTAACGCTCACAGCAAGGATAGAATAAAGTCAGGGCAGTCTTACCCAGAAAGAAGAATTCACTGTTACCATCCCAACACTGCAGCACTGGCACCATACCTGGTGTTGACTTCACATGATAACAGGGGACTTTCAGGGCCATCCTAGTCCTTAGGGGTCATGGATGTAAATTCCTTGCTCTGCTGTACACTGATTTTCTCTCCGATCTTGGGCAAGCTGAGATTGGACCAAGTGCTCAGTCTCACCTTGAAAATAAGGGTAAATGCTTTTCTGAAGTGCAAAATGTTTGGACAAAAGTCTCTTGCTTACAGTAGATGTCACTGGGGAGGAGGCAGGTCAGGATCCCTGAGTTGCAGGGATTTACACCTCCAAAAGTGGCTTTTTGTACTGACAAATAATACGCTTCTAATTAAAGCTGCTGCTGTAAAATCTCTAATCTGGTAACACATTGTGCGGGAAGCAAGGAGATGTCTGTTCATATGAACACATCAATATTAAGGTGGATTCTGGATGCAAAAACCTCCCCATGCTGTTTAATAATACCACTGGCAGAAGAGATCTCCCGCATTACTATCTGGCAGCAAATGTTTTGCAACAGGAGCATGTATTCCACTGAGGATCGTGTGAACATAAGACCTAATTTTCCTTGGCAAAGCATCCATCACGTGTGTGAACTTTTCATGGAAGATAATAATACCTCCCATCAATAAAATCAAGTTGGCAGGTGATACAAGACTATGTAGAGGCACAAACACACTCAACTCCACAATAACCATTTATGGCCTCTGGGACTTACCAAATGGCACGCATTTAGCATGGGACCATCTAACACGGCACCTCTTTGGTGCCTGTATCCTACATCACAAAAGTCTCTGAGGGTTGCTTAAATATCATTAGCCTCATGCCATCCTTAACTGATGAAGCAGGGAGGATCATAGGTGGAGGGTGAGGACCCAACAGCCAGAGAAATTGTCTAGTTACGCTGGATCTTGTGCCGGGGGAAGATGTGGGATCACATCAGGTAAAAGGGCGTATCCGTAACACAAGAGAAAGGCAGAAACAGTCACCTTGGGAGGTATTTGTAACACTTCTAATTTACTGTGGAAGCAGCAAGACAGGAGAATGAAGTCCCATCTCTGTCGCTGAAGGGGTGAAGGGCAGGTTTTGGGGTGGAGGGGAGCAGTGTGTTGGAGGGAAGGTCCTGATACACTTGTCAGGAGAGATGCCCATGTGTGGCCCCATCATGTGTCCTGGTGCATACCCTTGTGCAGCTCAGGTCAGGAGTAAGTGGAGGAGAATACCTTCATTAAGATGTTGGTCCATTCAGCACACAGGTACTTTTTATCCCCAGGCCATTTTGCACTCTTTGAGGATCTCAGAGCTATTCCTGAAGAGAATTAGGATAATGAAAGACTGACTTTTCCGGAACAGCCCAAAGGCTGTACTGACTCAGTGGTCTGCCACCAACAGTAGTCAAACACAAATCCCTTGTAGTATTTCATAGAGGTAACCTCCTCAAGTACTATTTTCCTCTGACAAGTTGCTGTTTAGAGTGTTACAAGCCAGAGTTAGTGTCTTTATATTTAACTGCCCTCAATGTCTTGTTCTTCCATGAGTTTGTCCTGCTGCTTTTTTAAACTCATGTAAAGTTATTGCATCCATATCCTCCTGCAACAAAGGCTTACACAACTTAGGTGCAAACTGTGAGGGGAGCTACACATTTCTGCTCTCGTAGGCCCTCACTGGCATCTGCTAGTTTAATTTACTGAAAGCTTCAGCCTTGCAAAGAGGTTTGCTGGAAGTCGGTAACACCGGCAGTGTTAGTACCAGTGGGTGACGATCTCTGACAGTGATTCTGCGCTCTAGGCAGGTTCACTTTGGGTGTTCATTTCAGGTTGGCTCCAAAGTGCACTGCTATGGGTAAAGAGAGTCATCACATTTCTGTCAGGCGTATTTTTCCATTAACTTGGTTTTCCTCTATGCAAATAGGAAAGCAGTTTCTGTTTTTGACACACGGATGTGTTGGTGTCAATGCCCAGCCCCTAGAAATAGCTTTGTTGCTAACATCCAACACCAGACTTACTGGTTTTACCAGGAATGGAAGAGGAAGTTTGATTAACCACACATATGAGGTGATAAAAATAAACCCTCAATCCACTTACACTGAAGCAGAGCAACACTTGACAATTCAGGGTGATGCAGCTGACCTTGCATATGAAGAAGCAGAAAGAGTTGCTGATGTAAAAGATTTTTTTCTTCTCCAGTACATCTGCACTTAAAACAAAGACTGGAATGAACTCAGCCAGTGAGAAGGACTCAAAGAGGCAGTGTTTTCTTGGAGGTGGTTCGCTGTAAAGGGCTGGTCTCCTCTGCAGTGCAGTGGAGGTCTGAAAGGATCTGCTGAAGAACTCATGGGTTTTGACATAGAGAAAATTTAGGTGTCCCTTTGGGAAGGCTTCATTATCTCTAATAATTTTTTTGGTCATAACAACACAGAAAGCCATCTGCTTGAGAACAACCTTACATTAGGAAAAATTTCTTTACTGAGAGAGTGGTCATTGGAACAGTGGACATGTCAATGGACATTGGAACAGGCTGCCCAGGGAGGTGGTGGAGTCACCATCACTGGAAGTATTCAAAAAACGTCTAGACGTGGTACTTCAGGATATGGTTTAGTGGGCATGGTGGTGTTGGGTTAGTGGTTGTACTTGATGATCTTAAAGGTCTTTTCCAACCTTAATGATTCCGTGATTCTGTGAAAAGAAGCAGAGGCTCCATGGAGAACCACAAAGCCACAGGGTGCTTGAAGGCAACTCTGCCCTCCAGTGCTCAGAGCAAGGGACACTCAGTTCTCCTGCATTTCAGATCCAAGCTTTGACACCAGCTTGTCATATGACCTTGGACCTCACTTATTTTAGACCTTTAATACACTAGCAGAGTGACAAGAACAGAGCTGGCAGCAGAAGAGCTGAGAATGCAGTAATGCTGAATGATGCAGCAAGATGTGTCTGCAGAGCAAAAGAAAACATCTCTGAGGCTGCCTTAGAGCAGGAAAACCTGTGCCAGAACGAAATATTTGCACATCTGAGGCATCAGAGTTGCACTGGGGGCAAGTCAGTGGATAGACTATGCAAATAAGGATCTTATTGCACATACTTGCACATCTGCTTCAACCTTGTTTTCTCAGCTTTTTAAAATAGTAACTGTAAGTGTATATATTATAGCTCAGATACCCAAATGATTTTGGGCACCTAGTTCCCATGCCACACTCCATATATAGAAAAATATATCAGAGCATGGGACTAACAAGGAGCAGGGTGCTTCACAGCAGTTAAAGGAAGAATGCAAATGTAACACCGCTACTCTTCTCCGTTCATTTGGAAAGAGGCTCCAAACCAAGGGTTCATATCCATGTAAAACTCAGCAAGGCTTGGGGGAGCTCCCACACATGGGCTAATTTGTGGTTGCTCCCTGCTTGCCTGCTCTGAGTCTGCAAAAGAAGTGCAATAACTCGATCTACTATGCAGTGCTACCATTAGGGAAAAAAAAGTGGTACAGCTTCATGGTTCTGGTTCTTTAAGAAAGGATTGATGGGTAATTGCCATGTCTAAGTTGCTCTGTTAAACTGGTAGCTTGCTTGCAGCTCTGGTGACGGTGGCAGAGCAAGAGAATGAGCTGAATGCACAGTGGATATGTTAATTAGAATTGAAGAATCAAACCCTTAGGGCTTGGTTCTAGAAACATTTGTGAACGACCTTACTAATTTGTCATTCCCATCAGTATCACCAGCAGAGCAGCTCAACGGGTGTAAGGACAGCTGGACCCCAAATTCCTCCTAGCCTCACTTATGCCTATGGTTTGCATGAGTTTAAGAATACTATAAAGGCACTTGTTTTCAGGACTGAGGGAGCTTTATTGCTGGGAATAGTGTGACACACGTAACGAAGGGGAGCTGGGTACAGGCAGTAGAGAAAGGGGCACAACAACACCCCCAGGCATGGCAGGCAGCACTGATTTCATCTGAATTTTCTTTGTTTCCACGTTCAGAGCAGGAGCCCAGCTAAGATGCTTCAAATCACCCTCGGAAGACTCCCACAGGATTTGTCTAGATCCTACAGAGAAAAGCTTTCCAACAGAGGCACCCAAGCTCAGTTGATAAAGTAAAGCCTTTTTGTTTTTGAGGTTTTAAGCACACTCATGGCATGTTTGAAATTGTCCTTGGAACAATGCACGCTTCCAAAAATTTTTATTTTGTTGAACCAGCATTTCCTGCTCCAGAAAAAATCTCAGCCAGCTTCCCCCAAGTATCATGACCAACCTTACGAGTAATGACCAGCTTTAGTCCTGCAGGCATGCCCATGCCCACTACACAAGTAGTGTGCTCAGTCAGTATTTTAAAGACTTGAAACCTTTTGATGTGGGTTTGTTAATTTAATTTGGAATTTCCTAGCTTTTCCCATTGTCTTATAATTTAAAAGGGCACAAAAGGAACAACCTAACTGCAGATTTCAAACTCAGCTGTTTTTTTATCAATGCTGGTGCTTGTTGGACTGAAATGGCCAACTCAGAAAAAGAAAAATGCTGAGTCAGGCTAAGAAAAATCAGGAGAGTGACAGAACAATGACATGAGTTTAAAGGGGAGGGAAATGTTTCAGACCATCTTTATTTGCCTTCTGGTTTCACTCATGCCACATTTCACAGCTTTGCAACTTTGCAACTCTGAAACCAGATATGTCTAAGAGTCATAGAGGTAGCCCTGAAATCATCCCAGATCACTAGACTCCCAATATCACTATGGAATTTAGCTGTGTCAAGGCAAAGCACTTGCCTTGTGTGGGCTAATCAGCTAGGAAAAAACCAGCAGGAGTTGGTTTCTGAAAGAAGGATTGAACTGTTTCCCTCCTTAAGAAAGTCTCATTGCTCTTGTTTGTTTGTGGATTGCTTCCACTCATTTTGCTTTTGAATTGTTTGCATCAACTTCTTGGAACAAGGGTATGTCTTAGTACTGATATAGTCCTAACAGCAATTGATAGATCAATAACAAATACTTCTTAGGGTGTGTGATACTGTTGCTAGTGTACAAACGAAGAGATGGATTTGTTGAAGGTGGACATTTACACTGTCAGGTAAACACATGTCTAAGATTGCTCCGAAGACCACACCTGCCCATTGCCCCTACTCCAAAGACTGTACTCTCGCTATAAGGCAGTTCCTGGCCACATCCTACAGCACTCTGGAGGGAGAGAGACAGAGTGGACCTTATTCTTGCCCGTGTTGCCTGGAGAGGTTGGGTCAGTGTGTTACAGCCTCTCCATCCATCTGCCAGTCTCCCCACCTCTGTGTTTAAGACAAATCTATAGGAGGGCTAATGTGTTTTGCCTGCCTAAGCCCCTTTGCCTCCATCTCCTGAACTATCATATCCAAGGACATATGGCATCAGAGCCACAACTCACTGAGGTCAGTAGGAGTCTTTGTGTTAACATCACTGAGATTTGCAGGGCCAAACACCAGCAAGAAGAGCAGAACTGGCTCTGACTGTTCTCAAAACTAACTAACAGAAATAGCCAGAAACCTTTCCTTCCACAGTGACTCTTGCCAGTTTGTTGTTTTCTCACTTTTTTTTCCCCTGAATGAGCTGAGAGTGGATGTTTCCCTATCAGCAAAAAGTTTCCATGGAAAACAAGCTGCCCACTGTCACACCGAGAGCCCACGTGAGCACGGCTGGGATCTCTAACCGGTTGTGCCACATGTAAAATTCACGCGGCTCTGTCTGCGTGCGAGGTACTTGTGCAGCCTGGCCGGGGCCGGGAACGACCCCCCGCCCCAGACCAGCTCTCCCCTGCCGCCTGCAAAAGGTTTCCTTCGCTCCGAAGCCGAGCGAGACCAACAAAATCCCCGCTTTCCCAAACACACGTCTCAACAAAGAGATTTGCTCCTCTGAGCCAAGAATGCTGAACTCTTTTACCTTTCATTTTGATGGTTTCCATGGAAACCATAAAATTAAGCTATGCAGTTACTTACTGCAACCTTACATAATCCGCCAAACGCTCAGTTGCTTTTCAACAAACAGGTTTGTTCTGGGATGCTTTTTTTTTTTTTTGCCAGCCTGATCAGCCCGGATCTGTGTTGATCTGATTGAACACGGAGCAATGGTGTAAAATCAGATATTAAAATGCAACTTCTGTCAGTGCTGCTCTCCAGAGAATGACAGGCTGCCTGCTTCCACTGCCGGTTCATAGCTGCAGTTAAGGTGTTACAGCATCACTCATCGCCTGATCATATAGATGAGGCTGGGTTGATGAGGGTCTGATCCCAATTCTGACCTCAGGGACAACAAATAGGTTCCAGTTCCACACTGCTTCAGGTTATTTGCATCCATGCAAATAGTATGCAAAAGTATTTGGTCACATGCAGCAATTTTTTATCTAATTAGGACAACGAGGCAGTGTAGAATGGACTGACTTCGGTTCAGTTTCCCACTTGGACCCAAGAGACCAGATCTCACCTAAAAGATTTTGAACAAGTGCGGTGGAATATCCTGCAATGTTCATTATGAAAGAAAAATTTCATTATAAAGCAATGTTAATATCCATCTTTCCATGTTCCTGGCACTTAGCCATCCCTGCTGGAACTGGACCAGAGACAGCAGCAACGTTTGGGATGAAGGAAGCAGTTGTACAATCACTCTTTAACTTTTGTGGCCAAGCTCATTATTTAAATAGAGCTCAGCAAAGCCAGATAGCTCTTCTTTGTTTTGTCCAGGATATACAATCCTGCTACTGTTGAGAATAATGTCAAAACTTTCTCACTATTAGTGAGAATAAACTGTTCCTTTTGCAGCTGCAGAGGGCAAAGGAAAGACCTCAGCTGGACCTTAGGGCTTGCACAGAAAATTCAAGGGAATTTCTGTGGGAATTTCAAGGGAATTTCTCCCTTTTGGGAGGCCACAAGCACAGAGGCATGTATGAGCAATGTCTGAGAAGAAGGGTGTAAAAAGGATTGCAAGTAGTGGCTCAGCATCCATTACCTTCCCAGTGGTGTGTCTCTCAGGCTGTGTCTTTGCTAGTCTGAAAGGGACCAGGAGATTACTTGGGCCAGACCATGTGATTATTTGGATGCTTTCGTGCTGTTTTGGTCCTATGTCAAGTCTCACAGGATGCTGAGGAGTGTGCAGACACAGCACAGAAGAGGCCAGCCTATCTGGGGTGCAGAAGAAGAGAGTTCAGGTGCCATGCCATTTCCTTGAGGGCCAGAAATTGTCCCTGGCCCATTTTATTTGCTCATAAGACAAGATGTAGTTTCAAAGAAATTATCAAGTCCAGCACTGGCAGCGTAAATTAAAGACAGAGGTGCAGTCCCTTCTTTTGGTAGCCTCCTTTCATATCTCTCCAATCAATTTATCCGTTCAGCAAAAAGCATGTCTTCCTCAAGCACTGCTCAGCCTTGGCATAGCACCTTGAAAATCCCTTTCTGGGGTGATGCCCTTTGTTTTTGAAATGCTACTGAGAACCCAAAGAAAAGCTGGGATTCCTCCTCACACCACTGGCTGTATTTGCCATCAGGTGACACCACAAAACCACCACCCATATTCTTGGAAAATCTGTCTTTTCATGGGTTAATCAGTCTGCTCCAGCTTATTATCCCTCACCAGCTTCGTATGACATGTGAGACAGTCATCTTAGTACGATATAAAGACATAAAATACTAAGTAACCGAAGCAGCTGCTGGTGCATCATTTAAAGAACACACATATCCAATAAAACAGGCATTTACAATGTCTATGAATAGCTGGAAATAGCAGATAACTAATTGTTAGAGTGCCAAAAAAACTCAGGCAACCTCAGTCAACATAACGACGTGTCATGGCTGGTAACTTCTAGCCAGAGACGAGCTGAGGATGAATTTGAAGGAACTGAAGTTTTCCTGGATTTCCTGGATTTGCTGAAATGGTCAGTCTATTTTTCCCATTTCAGTGCTAAATATTGGAGATCTTTCTCTCATTCAATACTTACATATTCCATGTTGAATTCAAGAGGTACACTCAGAGTATACTGGCATCCCTGAAAAGAAACAGTTTTACATCAGTGGAGAGTGCGGTTCAGGAAACCAACATAAGTATTTCTCGTATCTTTTGAATTGTAGGAAAAGATATATTCACTTAGACTTCATAATAAATCTCTGCAAAATAAAGATTGCATTTAACATCTCTACGGGGTCTAGTCTTTTGAATTCTCTGGTTTGCTGTTTCTCTGCTTTCTACATATTGCTTGATGTGAAGTTTCCCGACTTTATATATGCATTTTCTACTACACCAAGAAGTATCAGTGCTAGATGAATAAAACATAAGATAGTGAAATTTCAACATGATAAAGAATCACCATAAAGTATAAAGAAAATATCAAATAATGCTAATATTGGTGGTTCTCTACTTCTTCCTGAACTGGGTTTCATTGAGCCTGTAGACAGATCTTCCTGTTAGCTTCTCTGTCCATGAGCTTGCAGCATCTGGATGATAAACTCACAGGCTTATTTGTCTTCCAAATCTTTGTTATGTAGTTTAACTCCTTTTTTTTTTTTAAATAAGCTGCTCAAGATTATTAGCTGCGAAGATCAAATGCAATAGTTATCTCCTTGGGTTTTTTGTTTGTTCCTGCAGATGACAGAGACACTTCAATGGACAGAGACACTTCAATGTTCAGAGACATTTCTCTGCTGCATCAAAGTAGTGTAGTTAAGTGTAGTTACTATACTTACTCTGGTTACTACCTCTGTTTCCAACCTGAAGGATTATTCAAACCACCATAACATGGAAACAGGTTGAACATATGGCATATGTTCAGAAAGAGGGAGAGGACATTACTGCTCTGGTGTCAAATAGCAATTAAATAATCAACAAGCAATTAACAGAACATGACTTCCTTATGTTTTAGGATGAGTGAGACAAAAAAAAAAAATCAATGGATGAGGTTAGTGATGTACTGGAACTGTTGGGTTGAAAAGAATGAGGTGACAGCCAGCAGCCAGAGGGTCACCAAGACAGTGAAAAATACTAGTTTTAGAACATATAGAATTATTAGTCCTGGAGCACTGAAGGGGTTTCTGGAAGCCCAAGCAGAGTTATGACAAAAACAAATCTTGGAGGAGCCACAGTAGGTGGCTCTCAAAAAGGAAGGAATAGGATGAGGACAAGAAATCACTACCTTAACTAATTATTATTTATATAATAATAATATATCATTACCCTTAATAAAGCAAGGCTGAACTAGGAGAGACTTTATAAAAAATACTCTACCAGTGAGCACTGGAACAAACTGAGAGGGATTGGGATCTGTCACTACAGATTTTCGTTTAGACAACCGTCTCTCAGGAATGGATTTTGGTTTAGCTGATCCGTGACCACGAGGTGAGACACTTTGCTCAGTATTGTAAAGAAAGCGTGGAAATGGACTAAATCTTGTCCCTGCTGCTTTTCTGATGTGTGCTCCTACGTCCTTTGTGGTAAATTATTCATTTACTGAAAAAATTGATGTGCCATACAAGTCCTGCAAGCATGAGAAGGGAGTTGTGATAATCTCCTAGCCTGGGCAACAGTATCCAAAAAGTCCTGGAGCCACAGTGGTCATCTGGGCTACCCCGGGTTTATGTAGGCATGTAACCACTGACCTTAGTGCTTCTGCTATGGTGGTTTCAGTCTGATTGGTACCTGAAATGGCTGGGTACACTTCTTCACATCGCAGGAAAAACACTAGACTGGCACATCCACCTCTACAGGTTGGTGCACTTAGAGACCTTCCTCAGCTTCACGCTCTGCCAGAGGTCAGGCTGAAACCCAGTGCCTTCAGCTCACCCAGTGAAGCTGCTAATATGGGTCCCTGTGTTTGTGCAGACAAGTGACACATCAATCAGCAGCAACTGCAAAATAGTACAAGTTCACTTCAGGAGAGCTAACATTTTCCTTTCTCCGGCCACACTGTGTTCATAAAATACAATGAATCAATGTAGCATCCCAAATTCTGGGGTTTGGCTCAGCAAGCATCTTCTGATCATGCTGAGATTAACCGATACTAATGCTAATCTCATCCTGGGGGTATTAGCATAATGAATTTATCCTTCGAATGAAGGCAGTGAGAAACTTTGCTGTTTAAGATCAAACCCAAATTATCCACTTGGCCCATTTCTCTTGACCTCCCTTGTCAGTGTTCCTCGGAATATGCTTTAAGTGGGTCAGGCAAAAACATGT
>NW_010536760.1:0-9664 GCF_000687285.1 Phaethon lepturus | reverse complement strand
GGGAAAAAAAATTCTTCCTTTTCTCTCTGACAGGTTTTAAATCACTTGGTGACTTAGGCTGGACCCAAAGGTTGCTCTGTGTAACACACACAGCGGATTTACTTGCTGTCAAAGCCCAGATAACTTCCTGAGGCTTGTGAGGCAGCTAGTGCCTTCCTCTTGAGGGAGTCATTCTCTTTACCTCTGCCAGGAGAAGATCATATCTTCAGAGTTGGTGTTTCTGTATTAAATCTGTGTTAATTAGCCCAACAGGGGGATTGTGGGAGGCACATGCTCAGTCTTGGCATTAGTGGGTCCAGGTCACAAGGTTCTGAGATGTGTTACTGCTCTTACGCCTTGGGCCGTGTGGCAGATGGGTGAGAAGGGTAGTATTGATTATGAGACCGATATCATTAAGTCAGGGTAGGAAAGAAAAGCATTTAAGCTCTTATTTAGGGCTGATGTAGCAGCTGAAGATTTCCTACTGAGGCTGGGTGGTTTAATTTCAGTTAGCTTTGCTTGGCTATGTTAACTGATGATCACCTAGAAGGAAAAAAATCACTTAAATCATTAATTTCCATTCCCATGCTCTGTTGGGTGGGATTTGGTCCTGCTGCTTACCTCTCTGGACCTTGAAACATGCAACACAAAGTATAAAAAAGACATAAGCACCACAAAAGCCCTCTTATAAGTAAGGGATGTAATCACAGCCGCAGGAATGTCCTCTTCCCATGTTCTCTGTAGACATCTACATTTTACACGGTCCTCTGCATTAATAGATAGATATGGAAGTCTGCAAAATATGGCTATTTCTTGACTACTTCACAGATTGCTGCAGGTGTCTGAGCTCAAATGCCAAGTGTAGCTCTCTGGCACTGCTTTTTTGCTGATACTTATGAGAGAATTGCTCCTCAAGAACCTGAGAAGTGTGCATATGGTCCTGAAAAAGACCCACGAAATCATCTTATCAAAAGCATATTAAATGCTTCAGACAACTTCCTCTGCCCCCACGATTATCTGTTTGCCATGGTGGAAGCCAACTCCATTTACTTCACTGTGCTCTGGATCACAGTGGACCCTTATGGCCATGAAAATTTGCTGCATTCTTTCTTGCACAGGAATATAAATTGGAGATTTTATGAAGTGATCAGAAGTGAGCAGGTTTGATATTGCTGAACTCAGAGAAAATTAAATCTGAGTCTATTGTGTAATTTGTAGAGATTTTATCTTTTTTTTTATTATTATTTATAGACTCCTGAAATTTTCCTGCAGCCCTGTCTAAAACAAATTCGGGCCATCTATCTCATGGTATCTAACCATAAGATTGATTTTCCTAATCACATTTCAGATACCTTTTTATATGGTTGACACACCAGAATAAGCCCAGACCACAGAGTAAAATTCACTGGTTAAAATGATAAAGTACAGACAGTTGTTTTGATACATTAAACTCTGAGTGCCCGTGGTTAGCAAAATTATCACAGATTTGGGCGATTGCTTCTTGGAAATTTTTGAATTTTTTAAAAAATTTTAAAAAATTCCAAAGTTTTCTGCTACTTTAAGATGTTTTCCTGCACTCCAATCTCACAGAACAAATTTTTCAAAGATAAAAGTGATTGTTGTCACAGTAGTGGTGTAGTTCTGCTGCCTATGTAACAAATTCCCTGGGTTTAACTGGCTTTAACTTTAGAAGTGTATAAAAAGGTGAAGTTCCATCTGTCTGAGCTAAAGTGAATTTTGCATGGTGACTGATGGCTTAGCTAAATCAGGTAGTGATATGTATTTCAGAAGAGTTCTGGACCTTAATGCCCCTATAATGCAGCTGGCATGGGTGTCATGTTAGAAGAGTCTCTTGAGACAGAAGCTTGTGTCAACTGAAGTTTTCAAGCAGAAACTCTTTGCTGTGTTTTCTGACATAGTGACATCAGGTGGATACACCACATCTATAGTTAAGCTTGCAGAACCTTGTTGTGTCAACCTTATCTTGAGTGCTAGAAGCTAGGAACTATTCTCCTTTATATGATAGATAAACTTTCTGAAGGAAACAAATCTTAGTAATTCTTTTAGAAACGTCTCCATACCATGCAACTTCCAGAGGAGACAATTGCATCAGGAGAGTGTATCCTTCTCTACTGAATTCAACTTCAGAGACACTTTTATACAGATATCAACTCAATACAATGTCATTTGTGCTAACAAGGTGTTTAATTGTGCTAAGAATGTGCTAATGATTGTGCTAAGCCAAGACACAGTGAAATCTCCCTTGGTGTCAAAATCCACTGGTTTTGCACCCAACAATCAAGAACATGTCCTCATGCTTCCACTGGGAAGCTAGCTGGGTTGGCAAACTTTCCTACTCCATCAAGAATACAAGCCTAACATCTGGGCAACCGCAAAAGGGGCTTGAATCTCTCCTCAGCCTCTGTGTAAAAAAGCTCAGAGGAAATCAACAGCATCAAATTATGAAGCAGAAGACTTAAGCCCTAATTTCTACAAGAAAGGGCCTATAAGTCATATATATATGTATATGTATACAAAGAAAGAGGGAGATATATCTGTATCATACATGTATATATGTTTCTACAAGTCTAAAACACAGGTGATTTAATTACCCTGTGACATACATTCATGCATATATTACATATATCAGTGTACTTAGATGGACATACAACTAAATATACATATAAACAATTTTAAGGTGTGTGTCTGCATGGCTATGTATAATTTAAAGATATGGAAACATTAGACATTGCCTTCCCTTGAGCTGACAAGATTTGTGATTGGATCCCTGCATCTCAGCAAGATGATTTGAGCTAGGGAGGGACTTCTGTGCCTGACAATTTCCCCCATGCTGGGGGGCATTAGGTCTCAGCTTGTAATGCCTTTTAATATTGCCAGTGTGAAGTGCATCCTGGGTAATGCTTGTTATAGGTGCTGCACGTCATACAACAAAATGAGTCCTCTGCTACTGCACATTGTGAACACTCACTCAGGATAAGGTAGAGTATATTAGAGTTCCTGCTTAAGCATGAACTGAGCACTGCCCACTGGGAAGGATTTCACGCTCTCACCAATAGTTTTGCAGAGTTTGGCCAGATCTATGACCAATATCATCTAACTGAAGAGCATCCATAGATGGGTGGGCCATTCCTGTGCACTCTGAAGAATCATCACCGGGGAAATTTCACTACTTTGCCAACCTCTATTTACTGAATCTCCAAAATAAACATGGCAGAACTCAGCCCAAAATTTGGATTAGACTGCCAAGTGGACAAAAATTATGACGGTGTTTTTTGGTACATGGAGTTGAACAGTTTGAGGGCTCATCTGAAGCTAAAGCCTGAGTGATGGATACCTCCCGGTTCCTATCAGACCTCAGGGTAAATCAGATGGCAAAGTCCCCCAAGCTATAACTCAAAAGGAATCATTTCTTATGATGTGGCCTGATCAGAATCACTAGACTGGAACAAGGCAGCAGCCCCTAAATGACCACTGTGTTCGCCTCTGGCCACATCTTAATGGTTCTTTCCAACAACATGGCATAAGAAAGATTTAAAAAAAAAATCAGATGATCCTTGATGAGGATGATTTTAAGAATTTATAAGTTACAAGTTCACACCTGGCACTCTGCTTTTCTCAGGAAGCAGCATTGCTGTTTGCCCTCTATAAGTGGCACTGCTTACCGAGAGAGACACTTTCAGTGTTATTTTTATGCTTCTCAGCTTGTGCATCTGTCTGAAGAGCAGACTGGACTCCTTGCCTCCCCGCCCATGCAGACTCTTCATTTATTCAAGAGATTCTTGTGTCTGGGATGTAACACCTCAAGGCTGACTTTCAAGACTTGCTTACTTCCAGGTTTATTGTCCTCCTGGCTGTCACTCCAGGTACTCAATGCCAGTTGCAAGTTAGCACTTGCTTTTGGTGGCCAGCAATCATATTCTGAAATAATGATCTCATGGTTTAAATTAAACCTTTGATATAGCTGTGTCTCCTTTAATAGAACAGCACAAAATGCTTGTTTTTCATTCCTTCTGTCTACATCCACCTCTCTTTTCCACCTGAACAGCCTGGAGAAGAAAACGTGTAAGACTACTGAATGGACACCATAAACAGAATTTCACTAGGTTGCCATTACACCATTATAACTGATAATAAAGAGTTGAAATTTACTAAAACTTTTGTAACTCTCATCAAGATATAGCTCATATCTAGAGAAATTGCATCTTCCCAACACCCAGCACATTATAGCAAAAGGATAAAGTAAACAAAATCACTCAACTTCTCAACAGTAATCAGCAGCACCTCCATTACATTTAAAGATGTTGCCTTGGTACAAAATTGGTGCAAAGGGGGCTCTATATAGACTCTCCACCTATATTTTAAAACTTTTTAATGAGCTATAGAAGATCTGAAGGAAGTCTAATTTTTCAGCCAAACTGTCTTTACTCAGACCAAAGCTGTGGACTTCAGGCAATGGGAGTCTGAGAAATTACCAGCTCGGGTCTTTCTCTGCTTGAATATTTGCAAGTTTCATTCTATTAGCTAATGATAATGGTAAAGACCACAGATGGTCTTTATCAAATGCTAAAGATTTCCCTTAAGTGACTGTTGTTATCACTGTTAAAGAGCAGCCAGAGTCTAATGCCTCTACATGGGATACCACAGAAAACACTTGACTTCTCATGGTTTTAAAGAGGATATCAGTAATTCAACTCAAGTAAAAAATCCTAACACAACATGGGGCTCATGGACCCGGTCGGATTCACAAGAGCAGTTTTTAGGCTCTTAAGCTCATTCAGGCTCTAAAGATGACCCTTTTTGAAGGCTTTATAGCATTTATGTCCTGTTCAAATACAAATTATTTTTGTTACTGTGCCATGGAAATACCATTCCTGAGCCAGAACTCACTGTACTGTCATCACCTCAGCATTCCTGTCCTGCTTCCACTTGCAACGTGCTCTTAGGGCTGGGACCCATCCAACTTTGGACATCTAACCTACCTAACCTGTGCATCTACATGTGTGTACTCATCCAAACCCGCTTTAGTTCAGGAGGTGAAGAGGTCATTTCCAAAGCCTGCAGATTTTCTTCTCTGCGAGGGGAATGAGTGTCTTGTAGATGTACTGGCACCAAGCCAAACATGGCAGTCAGTGTCTCATCCTGCTCCCTGTGACAAAGACTCACCCCTGCACCTAGGCAAACAAAGATCTATTCAACTAAAAAGCTGGCCAAACAGTCCTAATGCTGAGAGACTGGCCCATTCTTCTTTACAGACCCAAAACTTCTGGGTACTTGGCCATGGACAAAGGTGGAAGTAACTCCCACCCTTCATCTCCCTGAGGAACATGCCTTCAACTTTCTTTACCTGGACCTTCCCTAAGGCACCCTCAGCAGGTTTGCAGACAACACCAAGCTGAGTGGGAGTGTTGGTCTGCTGGAGGGTAGGAAGGCTCTACAGAGGAATCTGGACGGGCTGGATTGATGGGACAAGGCCAATTGTATGAGGTTCAACAAGGCTTAGTGCCAGGTCCTACACTTGGGTCACAACAACCCCGTACAACACTACAGGCTTGGGGAAGACTGGCTGGAAAGCTGCCCAGCAGAAAAGGACCTGTAAATGTTGGTTGACGGACAGCTGAATATGAGCCAGAAATGTGTCCCAGTGGCCAAGAAGGCCAACGGCACCCTGGCCTGTATCAGAAATAGTGTGGCCAGCAGGAGTAGGGAAATGATTGTGCCCCCGTACTCGGCACTGGTGAGGCTGGACTTCAGATACTGTGTTCAGTTTTGGGCCCCACACTGCAAGAAAGAAATTGAGGTGCTGGAATGTGTCCAAAGGGCAACGAAGCTGGTGAGGGGTCTGGAGCACAAGTCTTAAGAGGAGCGGCTGAGGGAACTGGTGTTGTTCAGTCTGGAGAAGAGGAGGCTGAGGGGAGACCTTATCGCTCTCTACAACTACCTGAAAGGAGATTGTAGCCAGGTGGGTCTCAGTCTCTGCTCCCAAGTAACAAGTGATAGGACAAGAGGAAATATCCTCAAGTTGTGTCAGGGGAGGCTTAGATTGCATATTAGGAAGAATTTCTTCATCAGAAGTGTTATCAGACATTGGACCAGACTGCCCAGGGAAGTGGTGGATTCAGCATCCCTGGAGGTATTTAAAAGATGTGTAGATGTGATGCTTAGGGATTTGGTTTAGTGGTGGACTTGGCAGTGTTAGTTTTACGATTGGACTTGATGATCTTAAAGGTCTTTTCCAACCTTAAAGATTGGATTTCTATGATTCTATGATAAACTTGCAGTCCTCACTCTTGTTTCCATGCTATCCTACCTTGCTTACATTACTAGGAGCAGGCGATACAACAGCCCTGCACTAACTTACTTGATTCTGGGTTGCTCAAATCAGGTATCTTTCATACGCTGACCTAAAAGAAAACTGATGAATTGCTGACCCTCGTTGGGTTTTGGCCCTTTAAAATGTGTAATATGACTGCTTCTTTGCCCCTCTTACTTGACCTCATGCAGAAACTGGCAGTTACTGTGCAATTTCAAAAAGACCTGGAAACCATTACTGTAATGTAGGTAGTTTCCCTTTCACCTATGCAAGTTTTCTAACATTGTGAGTGTGAGAGTGACCTTTGAATCATAGAGACATTTCTGTTTTAAACCATATGTATCTAAATGACTATTTCCACCTCAGAAACAGAATTAAACCTGTCGCCTTTTCCAAAAGAAGTTCAAAACTTCTTCACTTAGTAAACTCTTGCAGAAACTACAGTTCTGCTAAGAAACCACTGTAATATTTAGAGCTTGCTTTCACTAGACATGCCCATAGCATATCTTTCTTTTCTGGTGTTTTATGGCATGGGTCTGTGCTGTTTCTGTTATTTGGCCTAGGATTACTTTTCCCACCCCAGAGGAGGAGTTGCCCAAAAAGAAAGACCAGCTCCTTCTTTTGTACTGCAATTTGCACAGTGCCACCAGCTTTTGTCTGGATCAGGTCTAATAACAGTAAATAAAATGAGCTGGGGACCATTCCATGAAGCGAGGCAGCACAGAACATTTCAAGTCCACAGGACTAAACTCTTTTTTCCTAACACACACCTCATCCAAATAGTGTCCCAGGAGTCATCTATGGCCCTGGGCATTTCCTGGGAGAAGCTGAAAAAATATCAAATATGCTAACAAATAAAAAACATAGATGATCACAAGACAGGGCTAAAACTCCATGTTCTACCCCATTTTACTTGCAAGTATAGATATAAAAGAAATAGTATCAGAAATAGTGTGGCCAGCAGGAGTAGGGAAGTGATTGTCCCCCTGTCCTCGGCACTGGTGAGGCTGCACCTGAAATAGTGTGTTCAGGTTTGGGCCCCTCACTACAAGAGGGACATTGAGGTGCTGGAGCGTGTCCAGAGAAGGGCAACGAAGCTGGTGAGGGGTCTGGAGCACAAGTCTTATGGGGAGCGGCTGAGGGAACTGGTGTTGTTCAGTCTGGAGAAGAGGAGGCTGAGGGGAGACCTTATTGCTCTCTACAACTACCTAAAAGGGAGTTGTGGCGAGATGGGTGTTGGTCTCTTCTCCCAAGTAACAAGTGATAGGACGAGAAGAAATGTTCTCAAGTTGTACCAGGGGAGGTTTAGACAGGATATTAGGAAAAATTAGGAAAAACTCATGCTCCAAACACAATGACAAGTACACTCACACAGAGAAGGAAAGGTGTCTGGTGAACTATGGGGTTGGGAATGGGCAGCTGGAGGAGAGAAGGGAGGGGCAAGGACTAGAGCCATCAACGATTAGGCTGGGTTGGTCTGGTGTGAAACTGCAATCTCAGAGCACAATGGTTTGGTGACTCTGGTGGTCTCCCTTTGAGTAGGTTGACAGTCAAATCCCTGACATAACTATATCCATGTGGAGAGTGCTCACCTTTCTCCAGATCTCATTAACCCTCCTGACTCAGATAACTGACTGCTAGCTCTAACTCATTTCTTTCTCCTTCTCCTTCCATCATTACCCCTTCAGAAGTGTTTCTGTTTAATATCTTCCCTTTAAAATACTGCTTCATTTTCTCTTTTGCCAACACACTTACCTTTAGTGAAGGTGCTGAAGAAGATAGATTTTCCCTGCAAACTCTGTATCTCAGCAATATGTGCTCTCATCAAGCAGTGATGCCACCCTGGAGTGTTTGGGTTAGGATCTGATCTCTTCTTGCTGCAGAGGCCAAGAGGAAGACTTGTCTAGATATCTTTGCAGGGATATGAAGGGTCTGAGCCTGCAGCTGGGGTTCAGTCATCTAAAAGTCACGTCAGTGTAGAGACAGCTTCTGTTACTTACTTCTTTTTATCACTTCTGACAAAAAAACCCTTTCAAATCAGTACTTCCTCACTGATTGCCAGTGCCTTTGGATGAGGCCCTGGACGAAGTGGATGCATTACCTGTACGAGCGGATCCCAAACCTCTGAGCAACGACCTCTGTCAACTCTAAACTTCTCTGTGGTTCATGCACATTAGAACCGACAAATCTGCAAATTGCTGTGCTTAATTTGGTTTTGCATTACAGCTTCAAAATACCATGGACAATCTCATGGACCACAGTTCAGACTGAAGTAACGACTTTTAGTGGAAGGTCTTCTGGAAAACAACTGTCTCTACTCCATATACATTTTTCAGTGTGTCATTTAGAAAACAATACTCATATGTGTGCAAAAAGCAGATCTAAAATTGCCAACGTCCTAACTTCTTCACTAGTGTAAGACAGACTGTGTAACATTTTTGCCCAGTACAAACCTACATATGCTGTCATTGTTCTCTAACTGCCTCATCCCACAATGAAAAGAAAAAAACAAAAATCAAGATCCATTTTAAGTTTTTCTGTCAATTAGAAACTCCTGATTAAAAAATAAAACAAAACAAAACAGAAAACTAAATCCTCTGTCTCGGCTGAAGGAGATACAAGATATTGTTGTTTTTATATCCCTCAATCAATCATGAGTTGTACTATAAAAAGTCCTAAATTTCTCACGGTCCCATATTGAGATGGAAGTTAATGCTCCATTAACAGTAAAAGCTTCAGATTACGTTACCGAGTAAACTTTTGTTCAAACATGATGTCTGGCATTTGCCTAAGTGCTGGGGTATGTCTATCTCTGAGCTACTGACATGATGTGACTCACCAAGCTCTTGTAAATAGGGTTTTTTTTCTCCTCTTGATACTAAACATCCTTGCAGTTTGTTTTCTCAGAAACCCAGCTGTCTGGTAGGGCAATGACATCCTTGGGCTTCATCTGTCCTTTTGTTACTTCGTCAAAACTGTCTCCATTGCATACCTGGCAGCTGGTGGTAGAGATGAGAGCACCTAAGACAGCAATGCCTAACACAGCTGAGTACCTGGGTTAAGTGTGATGTAGTTATAACAGGCAGTTTTGTAGAAACAGCAAGGCAGGGATGAAATTACTTTCTCATGGTGTCCCAAAGATCTTTGTACTTACCCTGATTTCATGAAGTGAGAAGGTCACCTAACAGATCCTTTCTATATCACAGAATCAAAGAATTATTTAGGTTTGAAAAGACCTTTAAGATCATCAAGTCCAACCGTAAAACTAACACTGCCAAGTCCACCACTAAACCATGTCCCTAAGCATCACATTCACATGCCTTTTAAATACCTCCACAGATGGTGACTCCACCA
>NW_010536759.1:0-46683 GCF_000687285.1 Phaethon lepturus | reverse complement strand
GGTGTCATCTGCAAACTTACTGAGGGAAATACTGAGGGAATACTTTCAAATACCACTTATTCAAAACATACTCATTTTTTTTTTCCCCCCAAAAAAAACATTCTGTGAGAATCCAGCATCTATAAACTTTGTATCCAACATATATAAGAGAAACCCCAAATCCAGCATCTTGGAACTCACAGCCTAAAGACGCATTGCCACACTCAGTCCTCATTTGCACAAGCAGATCCACTGGAGTCAACTGTGCTCATTTGCATGAGACAGATATGAAAGATGAGACTTTAGATGAGGGCCAAATTCTGCTTGTAGAAGCAGAAAAACTGACCAGACAGATGCAGGACTGCAAAATTTGACCCCATAACATGATTCCCAAGATCTCTTGCCAGAATAAGTCAGGTATTTAAGACAAGTGTGAAATCCGAAGCTACTGAAACCTCCAGTGCTTGGGAAGGGGATGGGACAGATGACAGCTCAGAAGCCTGAATTCTCATGCAATTCTAATTAGTAAAATTCCCTCAGATAATCCACAATGACTGTTTCACTCCATGTTTTTATGGAAAGCAAGGGGTTCAGATTTATAATATTTAAACATTAGAAATCTACCATTCAGTTAATGTCACAGAGTAGCAATTACAAGACAAGATTTAAAAAGCTGTAGTAAAATTACACAAAGCAAGGTAGGAGCCCATTTTGCCATACATTCTGTGAACACAGCACTGCTACCTTAGATGAAGGTGCCAATTAGGACAGTAGAAAACAGTAATTCAGTGTTTAAACCAGCATTTCTTTCAAGACAGAAATTATTCTATTTGTACTGCAGTATTGTTCCTATGCCCCACTGAGACACAAGCCAAATGCTCTTCTGAATCTAGCCCTTCTCTCATCTACTGATAAAAAATATAATGCAAAGAGCAACTTACCCTAAATCCATTTGAGCATTCCATAGCAGAAGTAATGGAAACATACCTCCTGAATTCTAGTCTGGAATTTTAACTACAAAATTAACCTTCGTTAATACAGTAAGTTATTAACATGATAGTTTTGACAACTGGGAAAGGAGGTGGAAACAGCTTACTGCCAAGGATTATAAAAATTTATGTCCTTATGTCTTAACTGAAGAAGGGAACCATATAAAAGCATAAATACCTGTAATATATGCCACCTCTTTCTATCTATGTTTGGAGTACTTCTTGCTAAGAGGTAGCTGCGAGATACTAATTGATATGTTGCTATGATACAGAATGAGTTATAAGTCATCGTCTTGCTATCTAAAAAAGCAACACTGCACTTGGGACACTTCAACATCCACCTTGGCAAGACATGGACATTCAAGGCTTGCAATTTTCTTCTTTCTAGATTTTAGTTTCTGCTATCAGTATAACAACAACAAGTCTCTTGCTATCTTCTGTGAAAAATCCCAGCTTTCCTTTCACAGCCCTGAAAGGTGAAACAGAGGGCTCCAAGCAACAGGAGACAAAAACGGAGGAAAGGAAAGCATTTCTTTCCCAGTAACTTCCCCAGGCAGCATTGTAGCACCTTCAGTCCCTCACCCCCAACCCCAGTCTCCTACATTTTCAAGAGCTAGGCAAGCCAGCACCTATGGAACAGACATGTGAAAGTACTAATTAAGCTCCATCAAAACCCACTGCTAACCAAACTAACACAAAAACCTTCCAAAACCCCAACTTTTAATAGCCCAGCTGGGGCAGAGGGCAAGCAGGAGTAGGGGGTACAAGCAAAAGAAAAGAAACACTCCTGGAAAGATCTCTCCAGCTAACCTCCAGAAACCAAGAGCTATGAAAAGCCAGCTTCTAGTTCCACCCTTCAACAAAGTATTGACATTGCAACCACACTAGCAAAAAACAACCCCAACAAAACAATAAAAAAAAAAACAAACAAAACAGAACCAAAGAACTGTATTTTGTTGATAAGCTGAGAAGCAAAAGAGTAAATAAATGCCTGATAAACTATCAAAGCAGCACAAATTTGAGTTACCTGAAAACAGTTTAGGTGTGCTGATGACGAATCTCTCAATAAGCCTGGCAAAGCCTTGCTCTACACATCGGGTAGAGTTTTAGCATCCCGATTCTTCACCTTGTCATTACTGATCTGCCCAGTTTTTGCCATTATTTTTCCCCAAATAGTATCAACAGGATGAAAGGTGGGCCCAAAATGAAATAATAAAATGCAACAAGTTTCAGGGGAAGAAAAAGGAAATGCAGAACATGGTTAGTGCAATGCCACAACTTGTTTTGTCTCAATATCTGAATGACAGCACTGACATTCTTAACATAGTTTGTATGTACTAACACAGATTTGGAAAAAATCCACTCAATCCCATCCCCTAGTTGGGCAACACAACTACTGCTGACATTAGTATCCACAAGACCTGAACAAGAGCAAATAAAAAAAAATATTTTCCATGTAAAAATCAAAAATAATTTTTTTGGAGTATTTCCAATTTAAAAGAAAATTACAACTACCTTGTAAAAAACCAAGGTAAGATGGTGAGGAAACCAGACTTATAGTAAGGTCACAGCTTTGGGGAAGGCAAAACCTTTATTTTTTCTTAAGTGATTACTCCCCTGTAGCAGCACCATCCAGGCCTTGCTGCAAGATGCCAAGAAACATTAATACCAAATAAAAAAAGCTTAACATGCGAGAGAATATGGCAAACCAGATTTCAGCCTGAAGCGCTGAGGAGTTTTCATGTACAATTCTGAAGACAGCATAAATCTGCTTACTGTATGTGCCTGATTTAACTACTGTGACCTGCCCATGAAAAGAAGCCAGCTACACAGAGAAAACTGAAACGTCCAGCAGTATGAAATTGTACCATTTTATGTACCATTTGTTTCTTTCTTTAATGAAACTTAAGAATTACCATGCTTATCTGATTTTTTGGCTACTTTAAACAACGCAGAGTCTTTTCACAGATCTAACTGTAGCTGTGTCTGAAGTTTCAGCTGCAAACCTTATAGAGTAGTACTTAACTTCATATTGATGTTACACATTTGTGTACAATTCAGTTGAAAATTCAGCACAACTATTTTGACATAATTTCATTATCAATAAGAGAGAATTACATCTCCAGTAGCTACCGTGGAAAAATCCGCACAAAGTAAGCATAGAAAACACATCTGAAAATTAAATAAAACTAAACTAAGAAATCATAAAACAGACAAATAAGACACTTCTTAATCTCTGCTTGAGCCTGTACTACTCTTATTGCTGCAGACACCTCTTGAGGGAGACCTCTAACATCACAGGCTGATTAGCGTAATGGAAGAAGATTGCTCTCACTGACAATAAACGCACTTGAATTGGGAGAAAAGCAATGAGGTGACACATGATGTGGAAGCGGGGGGGGACAGAGTAGAAGGGAGGGAGGAAGGGCACCAAGGATAAAAACAGTGATACACTGTGGCTTTTATTTAGATTACTACATCACTTTCCTTTGGTCACTCAAATTCTCCCCTGCAGAGTGCAGAGAGCAGTTCCTCCTTCATGAGTTCTTGCACCACCTTTATCCATCAAAGATCCAACTTCATAAGACTGTGGGGATCAGGGATATACAGAAACTGATCCCTCTCCAGATGCTGTTCACACCTACATGATAGATACTACTTTATGCTGAAATCAATCTTCGCAGGTGAAACTACTTATTTCCCACATGGCTTGTCCCCAGTTTTCTTTTGTTTTCTCTCTTTTATGGACAAGGTTTTACTTCTATTATAAATAAAAAGGCAGGTTGCCTAAGTAACTGCCATTTACATGTAATGACTAAACAATAAAATGAATTTATATAGAAACAGCAAACCAAAATTGCTCTGACAATCTCCGGTCATCTGCCATCTACTTCAATCATAAGGCTCAGATACAACTAGCTACAGTGCAATACAACAATATTCTTCAGCATAGTAGCAGCTTTCTATTATCCAATTGAGTAAAATAAAAATTATAATCTATGGTGGTTAAATAGAAAACTATAATATGTTTGTCCTAGAAAAAGGGTTAATAGAAAAACATCCAAACGATATAAAACCTTAAAAGCCTTTTTAAAGCATATCAAAAGCAGAAGTTGTATGAACCCAACAGATGACCAAATTTCAGAATGAGCAAATGTGGACAATAATACTAAAGCAACAAGACTGAATGGTTTTTTGCATTCATACTCACTCCAAGGAAGTTCACATAATTTCTCATATCAGAACCCCTCTTCACAGGGATTTGAAACAAGTTCCCTGACATGAAGTACCAGTAGCAGAGGAAATGGAGACAAACAGTAGAGAGTTTGCAGGACATATAGCACTTAGGAGTTTTCAGGATATGAAAAAATTAAATGTCTAACCTACTGAGAGTACTGTGCAGGTTTATCTTTAAAATTGCCTTAAGTTCAGAGACTTAAAGGTCATTAATGTGATGCCAACACTTAGCCAGCAAAGTATGGGCAGGGCATCTGATGTTTGTAGTGGCCAAGTTGCTAAAAGATGTTGTACAGAACAGAGATAGTGAACCCAAAGATAAATACAATGTGTTGGGGGAGAACCAATCATAGCCTTTGCAGAGAAAAGTCACATCTCACAAATTTTTTTTTATTTTTATTAAGGAGTCAATAAGCAAGCAGACAATGGAAAGTCAATTGATGTGGCCTGTGGGTCTGCACTTCACAAGATCTCACACCACAGTCTCTTAAGAAAATCCTTAGCTGGCAACGGATATGAGGGAAGATCCTCACAATCCTTCTAAAGAATTTATTGTAAAATACCAAACAGTGGCCAGGAACAAACAGACATGTTTCTACAGTTGAGAGGGGACTCTAGAGAAATCCTGATGAGATCTCTGCTTGGGCTTGTGCCATTCAATTCATATACTATCTAGGAAAAGAGTAAAGCATGAGATGGTAACAACTACTGAACAATTCAGTAAGGATGTATAAAAAGATCTTGTAAAGGTGAGCAGTTGCTTAGCAGAGGAAGTAACAGATGAAATTCAATGTCAACTAATTCAAAATAATCCAGCTTCTTTGATCAATGATGGGCTCTTAGCTAATGTATACAAAAATGAGATCTTAGAATTACAATACATATTTCTATGACAGTATTAGTTCATTGCTCAGCAGTAGTCCAAAAATCCCAAACACCAATTCATGAATAATTATAGAAGGAACAGGAACCAAAACAGAAACCACCACAATGCCACTAAATCTTAAATACCTTGTGCACGTCTTGTTCCAGTGGCTCAAAAGTTACATAGCTGAAACGGAAACAGTATGGAAGAACAAGGGTGATCAGAGGAATTAAACTGATCCCATAACAAGCAAAAATGAAACAGAACAGGATTTCACAAATTTGGAATACAGATAGCTGAGGGAAGCTAAAGTATATGTCTACAAAATCGTGATAGATATGAAGAAAGCAATTAGGGAATGACTATTTACTGTCTCTTCCTGTACAAGTACTGGAAGTACAAGAAGCTATTTCAACACAAAAACACAAGGACAACAAATGAAACTACCAGCAAGAAAAAGGGTTATCTCTGTTTCCACAGAACATATATACTCAAGTACAGAACTCCTTACTACAGGATGTTGTAGCTGCTAAAAGCCCAGATGGCTCCAAAATATAATCAAAATATATCAAGCTCCTCCAGGAAAATTTTGTTCCTCCAGAATATATATTTTTTTAATTCCTTCAAAATATTTTTTTTAATTCCTCCAAAAAAAAAAAATTCCTCCAGAATATATATTTTTTTTATTCCTCCAGAATAAAAGCATTATTCTGGGCTTGTAGACAGCCAGATATTAGGAATACTTCTGCAAACCTCTCCTATGTGCTTATACTTTTCTTCAGACATCTGCTTTCAGCCACTGCTGGAGAACGCCTGCTAAAGCGGATGGTTCTACAGACTGATCCATCATAGACCTATCATGCCAACTTTTTTCACCAGCTATAGTTTACATCGAAGTTCCTGAGTGACAAGTAATCTCTAAAAGCACTTAAGTGACCAAGAGACACAGAGAAAACAATCTACTGCATCACTGGGCCAGCAATACTAACCTTGGGCCAGCTGGCCAAGCCAACATCAAGCACTGTTGTCAAACCATACATAACAAATTACTATCATCAGAGGTATTTCTAAGGAAACAAACAACAATATTAGCTAAGCACAGCTTCTGCTAGCATAAATACTGAATGCTACATTTCATGCCACCGTACACATACACCCAGCCAAGTCCACCTAAGTCACATTTTCCGATAAGGACCAAAGACAAAATATCAACATGAAGATTAAGGTCTGAATGTTAAAAAAGTTGGTCCAAAGCAACTTTTTACCTACCTTCTCCATTTTATCTTCTATTAATTTTGTCTTAGTTCCTGAGTTTATCTTTCCAAAACCAATGAGAGTTACAGAAGGTAGGGCTATAAAGAATAAACGTACCATGTAATCTGTTCTGAATAAATTCACCCATACCTAAGAAGCTTGTGTTTCAACCATTCTTAAAAGCTTCCTATGACAGAGGTTGTACATTCTCTCTAGGCATTCTAAATGGCTAAGACAGCAAAATAGCCAAAATAAAAACTTCCCTAATTTTCATATTGTCTCCCTTAATGCATTTCATCTCTCTTTCAAAGGGATAAATTAGACCCTAAAATATAAGTCTCATGGCAGGAAATTGTTGTCCTAGGTATGGATGAAATTTAAGGCATAATTTATTGCCTTCATAACTTACATTGCAGGATATTGGTTTTGCTTGGTAATATTGGTAACTAAAACAGGGGGGTGAGGCAGTCCTTTAACTAGGGATTTAACAGTTAAATGCTTTCAGAAAAAGTAGTTACAAAAATCAAGAATACTTCCCACTATATCCACCCTGAAATCTAAGCCACATTCAGTCAATTATTTTCACTCTCCAATGTGGTGATTCAAGGCAGAAATCCTAAACTAACCTGCAGGAAAAAAGTACAGGCCAGAATACTACTATAATATTTCAACTGAATCCCTACAATCCAGTATCTGTCATAGTTTCTTCCTTAACAGGAGCAGTCAATGTTAATGCGACTTAATGAAGAATCCTGACAACATTATCATATTTCTGAACTGAAATGACTTGATTACACTCTCCTTGAAGCTATTATTTACATCTTAATAAAGGACTATCATTACAGTTCTTTAATAGCTCTAAAGCGATTAAATAACAGTGAAAAACATACCCTGAGAGCAAAAAATATTTCTTCTAGCCATGTAAATTTGACAAGTGCATATAACATGCACAAGAAGCACATAAAAATAAGCACATGAAGCAAAATTGAAAGAACAAATTCTTTATGCTCAGAATAGGGGAAAAGGGAACAGATACAATTTTAATGAAACTGCAGTTAACTTTGGGCTCACTTTTAGAATTAAAAATAATGAAATTCCCAACCTGCACCTCCCCACTCCCAGTTTCTATCACATGTCCAAAATGCTCAGGTTTGACTTCAAGTCTGTAAGAACCTTGCTTCAGGTTTTAATGCCTAAAGTGTTTTTGTTTTTCAACAACAAAGCAATGGAATCCGTAAAAATACCTGGGTAGGTACTGCACTAGTACTGGGTAGGTACTGTGAACATACTTAAGAATCTTGTTCATTTTATTATCTGAACAACTGGAATATGTAATCAACTTTAATTGTTAAACAACTCTTTTATCTCTGTCAAGTACTAAATCAGGCAATAAAGATTCTGTACATATTATCTCAAAACACTGCATTTTCCAGGACTGAAACTGGAGTAGACTAAACAATTTAGTAACACTTCTTTCCAGAAGATGCAATTGGACTCAGCAATCTAAACTGTCACAATGATATCTTCTAAAAATTTTATGCCAATTATGCCACTTATATACACAGCCCCTTTTGTATAAACCCATTTTATTTCACCACAATTAACATAATTAACTTACCATAACACCACATATCATTCATGATTTCTCAAGTCAAGGTCAAGCTTCTGAAGAAGCTGAGAAAGACACTTCACAGATTGGGAACACAGAAGCATTAAGGCTGCAGTCAGCTTGAAACCTATTAGATGACCTCTGGTCAAATGTACATTGTTCTCACCTGACTTTCCCCTGCAGATTTGTACTGGCACATCCAGGATGATCTGCCAGTACAGCCACACACATAATTGTTCCCTTGCTGAAATCCACCAAAACGAACTAGGTTACAGCTCCTATGACCATCTGCAGTCACTGCAGACAGTAACTACAGAGAGGTAGGTGAGGGCAACGATGCAGAGGTACCCCTAACTAATTTCATGTAATTCTTCCATACGGTTCTTGACCTGCTGGCAAAAGATTGAGGAAAAGCAATGGGGATGGAGAGGGCAAGAAACATGACTGATTTCTTGCCTTCTTGCTTCTGTTCCTTTGGTACTTCCAGTGAGAGTTCTGTGATACCAGTCTACTCGTTCCTTACCTAACACCAGCCATGAAAATGCTCAATGCTTGAGGACAAGTTATTCTAGTCAACAACATTAAAGTAATTACTTAAAATACAGTTCCCCTCTTTAAAAACCTCTCTTTCTGTCAAATTTGAAGGGAGTGAGGCTAGAAGAGCTTTTTGATGGAAAAGCCTTACACTGCAGAAAAAGAGGTCCCCAGAGTAGCAGAGGGATTACATCCAGGGATATCCCTCTGTTCCATTACACTTCTTTCTAAGGTAGGTAGCTGTACATTATAAAGCACAGTGGCTGTTAGTTAAAGGGACTCTATAATCCTATGTACAAACATCCTTAAAGGTATGAGGATGATAAAGCATTCAGAATGGGCAGCTTCAAGACAGAACTTTGTGAGTATGAAGGAAGAAACACTAAATATGTAGTGTAAACCTTCAATCATAGAAGCAGAAACTCCTTTATTTTCTTAGCAGTTAGCTTAATATAAAGTGCTGCTACAGCAAATATATTAGTATCATTAAACAGGAGCATTTAACTATAATACAAACAGCAAATCTAGTTTAAGTCCAAGATTCTTCATAAGCACACAAAAATTAAAGATTATCAAAAGCCCTCCTAACACTATTAAATAAAACATGTTCCCAGAGTTACTATGAACAGTCAAAAATTGTTTCCCAGAAACTATTCCATTCACTTTAAACTACATAAAGAAAATTTAACAACATTTCATCCTCATCAGCTACTCGCAAATCAAATCTTCAGTCTTATCTGCATACAGGCAGCTGGGTTTTAAAATTCTGCTGTAATTGAGGCGGAAAATAATTAAGCAATATTATTAGTCATCTTACCATTGTTCCCTGGTGGTTGTAATGCATCTCCTGTCAAGCTACACCATCCAACTGGGAAAATATCTCGAGAATCACATCTGCACCAATAGTCAAATGCTCCTCTCCAGCCATCAAATGTAACAAAAACTTCGTCTCCTTTAACATCTCCAATGGTTGCCGGGCAAATCAAGTATGGGTTCTTTCTATCTATAGCTTCAAGCTTCATTCCAACTTGAAAGCAGTTTGGCACAGGTTTTGGTGGTTCCTACAAAAGTAAGAGTGGTAAAAATATTTGTATTTCTACGGCTTCTTAAAAATTTAGAAAAGAGAAAAACCTCTAGTTTTCTTGAACATCCTTACTTTTTATGCTCAGTACTCTCAGAAATTTATAGACGACGTTCAAGGAAACTCACTCATATTTCAGATTTGCTTTTGCTCTTCTGTCTTATAAAAATCTAAATTCTGTTCCTACACACACAGCTGGGATAATTAGCAAAATTCCCCATGACAAAGACCCTGTTAAAAGTATTTACATAAGCAGAAGGTTGCACCCAATACATTATGTCTGGGCAGCAGGACAGCAAAGACACTAAAATGAAATTATTACATGTTAATAAAGAAAAGAAGGTTTGCAGGGAATGGATATTTCTGGGGACTGATAACTGTCTGGTAAAAGCTTCACCTCCCAATTAATCCATGAAAAATTCATTAGCACTGGACATTATTTATAGGCCTCTTAACTCAGTTGGCCTTAGAGGAGTTCCAAGTGGACAAAAGAATAACAAAAAATCAAGTCAATGTGACCAGCATAAGCACACCCCTGCAACAGGAGTTGTGACCCAATGCAACCTGAATTACCACCTCAGTTTCAGGAATCCTCGTTATCCAAAAGCCATCTCACGTGTGCTGGTAGGCGAGCATGGGGAAACATGGTTTATCATGTCTCAGAAAAATTTTGCATAAAAATTTTCTGCAATTATATAAAGTTAGCACATATGCTGGCATACTTTTCAATGTCACTCTCAGTATCAAAAATGAACTTACAGTGTGACAGCAAGGCTTTACCACCTCAACAAAAAATTGAACCAACAAGTCGTTTCAATATTATTGTTGTTTTTATGCAATTTTTCATGTTTCACAGCAACTTACTCAAGAGTCATGTTTAAGAAAAATGAACAGCTTTTTATTCTAAGTGATGAGTATGTGCCCAATGAAAACATTTAACAAAACCTTTCCAAGCACTACTGTATTCCAATGGCTTTTATTGCCCATTAAAATTTTTTTACTCCTGTGCACAATCACATGAATATGGTGCTGTTAAGAAATGTGATACGCATTTTATCTTAAATCCATGAGACACAAAAAATGAACTAACACAATTTTTCTAAATAATATGCCATACTTCAAAGTCTCAAGTCGGGAAAAGAGATGCCCATCTCAATGGAGTAGAAGCAGATCGCTTCCTGTCTAGCTTTGTAGCTTGCCAATCCAATTCAAAGTCATTTTAAATAATAGTCTTGCTTTCATGTGCTGCAGACAACAGGGTAGTATCCTGGCATCCTCATTAAAAAAATGTAACCATGCACCAATTGATAGAAAGTTGTTTATTAGCAGTCCCTTTCTTCTTACCTTCTTAAAGAATGCTGCAGGTGCCATTTCAGCTCCATTGAGAGTTCTTAAGAGAAACATTGGCCAAGAAGATGCATTCATCTGGAACCCTGAGTAACA
Source organism: Phaethon lepturus (assembly GCF_000687285.1). NCBI lineage: Eukaryota > Metazoa > Chordata > Aves > Phaethontiformes > Phaethontidae > Phaethon > Phaethon lepturus. Next base: position 35,692 of record NW_010536759.1, on the reverse strand, counting down.
AATAAATTATTTGTATCTAATAGCCCTATTTTCAGTCTGTAAAACAAAGTAGGAGGAGAAGGATCTACAGTCTGTCTTCCTAATGCCTGATCCCCTTTATTTGGACTTGGCCAAAATAAAGGCAGCCAAGAAGGAACAAACAGGGTTGCTGTGAGTGCTGAACGACGTGCAATGATCCTCCATTCTGAGTGACTTGCCTGCAGAATGACTCATCATCATTTTGTGATTTTACAGATAAAGATCTAGGACTTAACAACATGCCAGTTCCAGTACAGGAGATCATCAGGCTGTCCCACAGAGACCCTGGCCCAGTGGAATTTCCCCAGCACAAGTGCCTAGCTTACTTTTCAGGTGCGCTTTTTGCTCTCATTCTAAAACAACATCCTCTGTTCCAGCTTCTTTCATTTACTGAGGTACAACCATCTCGAAAATAATTAAAAAAAACCCCCAAACAACAATCAATTTCTACTCCCTCCCCCATTAAAATTAATAAATAAATAGCCTTAATAAACAAACAGCACTTAACAGGGAAGAACAAAAATACTTTTTTTTTTTTGATAAATGCATGTATCATATTGGAAAACATAAACTGGAAGATGTTTCTATTTTAATTTTTATGAACAAGTGAATAAAAAGCACAAACAATAATCAACTTTGTTTAGACGAACTACCTTATTCAAGCAGAACATAAGTTTGGCTGAAAAATATTCTCATTCCAGATAATCTTCCCAGTTAAAAAAAACACAAACCAAAACAAAAATCCCTTTTGCTTTCTGTGTTTTCCAAATGGATGTTTCAAAGTAATGAGTAAGATAACAGACATAGTGGGCATTTTTTCTGCATCTTTGGCATTTTTCTGCATCTTTGGCAGTTATATGTCTGGCACAGTTCTACAGAAAAACAGACATAATAGAGCAAATTGGAAATTTTCCCACAAAGCAAATAGTACCAGAATCTGCCAGGAACTGATGAGTTCCCTCATAACCAAGTCTTGACTACTCTCTTAAAAAAAAAAAGTAACTAAAAAGGTGGAACATATTTGCAATACTTGATCAGTTAAATCATTAAGTCATCTAAAATTGGATCATATAGCATAATAGTTCTTTAACTTGTAGCTTTAAGTTATCTTCAGTTGAATAAACAGTTTTCAAGTTGGAACTACCCATGCAAAAGGAAATGAAAACAAAGCTCACATCTGAGAAATGGTGTTATAACCTGAGGACTGCTGAACTGATTATCAGTCTTGGTTTGATATCAGAGTATTTACAGAATCTAAACACATGTGGTTACGGAAACACCACATTCCTAACCAGCTGGACCAGAAAAGACATATACGTAAGACAGAGGAATAACAACTAAACAACAGTTTCAACTAACTTCATTTGGCCTTTAAGTTGTCCTGGTAAAACCAGAGAAAATGTTATCCTCAACATAATTTTTTGGGAACACTAAGCTCTCAACAACAAAAAAGCTCACCTATGAAAAACAGAGGCTGGAACAGGAACCATTTGCTACATTAATCACTTTCTCAAAACCCTGATGTAACATACACTATTAAAGCTATGTAAAAATCAGGTAGGAGGGACTATTTTAGCTTGTTGTTATAAAAGAAGCATAACATTAGTATCCAGAAGGTTCCCTACTACTCGGGAAAAAAAATAATCAGTTGCTTAAATGTCTAACAGGAGGTAATTATACACCCAATTAGCTCCCAGCTTTGCCCAGGAACAGGATGCTGTAAAACTGCCAAAAAGGCTTTTTCAAAAATTTATCTAGGTATGCCAGAATGTTTGATTGCTGGAATTTAGCCTATCTCTAGAAAAATCTAGGGCAGGAGAGAGAAAATAATGGTGCTCACATTCTTTTCTGAATAACCAGCAACTGTTCAGAGGGCAGGTAAACTTACGTGCCTGGGTGCAGGGAAACAGCTACTTGTTAGGTGCTGCACTACAAGCAGCCCGACCAAATAGAAGTAAGAAACAGTATCCGAAGAGAAGACTTCAACCTTTCTACTGATGACTGTGGAAAGTTTTTCTTCTTAATGGACTGACTGCCCCCATTATACATAACCAGAGTTGTTTTCATCGGGCTGGTTTAGAAACGTTTTAAAAAAGCACTATGCTCCTGAACAGAAGCCATGCATTTAACACTATACATATGTGTAGGAATAGGTATACTCTTCTCTATTACAATCCTCTTTCATACTGATATCACTGCATTAATTCTACAAGATTATACCAAGAACTTCAGAGAGGTTAAACCGAGTAACTTTTCCCTTAGGTGTCAAGAATTTCCAGTGCTTTCATTCAAAACCTCTATACATCCACAGGAAAGAAAGAAGCTCTTCTAGGCTCAAACTGCATCTATCTATCTACCTATCTATCTACCCAACCCTCCCTCCCTCCCTCCCAAATAATATTCTTCCAGACTGGTACTCTGGTTGCATTGCTTTTCTTGTGTTTCTAAAGCAGCACAACAGCACAGAAATCTACCTTTATAATCTATGTGAAGTGTCTTAATGGTTATGTCAACTGCTGCTGTATCTGTTTGCCCCTCTACAAGCAAATCAAATCTCATACTGTAGTGAAATATTTTTCACTTCACCTTTCAAACAGAAGATCTGAAAGTTGTTAACAAGCTGGGTTGACAAGTTTTTTGAGAGGCTACTAAGAGAAATCATGCCTATCTTAACTGCACCTCTGTCTTCTCATTTGTAAATGCTGCTGATGACACCAAACCAAAAGTAGGTTTGTAACTGTAAGACGGGAAACAAGCAGTAACCAATATCTGCTTACAGTTAATTTCTTAATGTAAGAACATTATTGCTTGCATCTCCTAAAAACTACAGAAGATAACAAGATCACAGGGGAAAGGGTGTTGCTGTTGTGGGTTGGTTTTTGGGGGGGAGCAGGGGGGAGAAGGTTTAAGATAAATGTCATTCATTGTTTTTCCTTCTTTTTAAAAGCAGATCGGTTTTCAGACCAATGTGAAAAATGTGTTTCTTTAAATATTTCCACACGTAGAAGTTTAAGCTATAATAAATATGGTACAGGAATGAAGATTTAAATATACAGATTAATCACAGAACAGAAAAGTGATATAACACCTACATTACCCCAGCAGTTAATCAAAGTTACCTCTGACTGTTCATCATATAGCAAGGAATTCCTTCGTACAGTTCTCCGTTTAATAAACTTCCTCAATAAGACTAAGCCCAAGCACTATTTCTCAGGCTGGGGAGACACATAATGTTGTCACCCATATTGTTCAAGGAAGACAAAAGAAATTCTGCCTACTGTTGCTAAGCACAGGAAAGCTACATCTTGCTCACGAGCATTCATCGTGCTCAGGACAAACTGGTCAGACATCCCTCCAGTGTGTGCCCATTTGAGGAGATGAGAATCACATGCGATATAAACCCGCAGTTTGCTGAAGCTCTGGAGTGTTATTTTTCCTACCTCAGAGCAAACTGCTGCAACACCACCGTTAGCCTACCCTATGCTGCCTTTCCCAGACCACAACCAATTTGCTCAGTGCCCGAGAAAACGCCCAGACCATCCTCAACTGATGCACCTCCTGAAGCCCAGCAGAGCGTTGCACAGGTCGGTTAACTGCGAGCGCCTTCTAGTGGGCCGCTCTGATTTACTGAGGAGGAAAAAGGGAAGTCCGGTTTCCCCCCCAGCTTGTAAGAAGTTCTACTACAAGGAGCAGCATCAAGCAAGAAAACGTTGTGACAATACGTACCTATAAGACAGGGTGCGTATGAGGGAACACTTATAGAATGGGCACATGACAGTGCATCTCATCATGAAGAAAGCTGTCAGACATGCCCATTTAACATTAAGGGAGTATTAAAAAAAAATAGCAGAACTCAGACTAATGATTTTGCTCATTCCTACGTCAAAAGAATCCAAAAGAAGAAAAAGCCACAATGCACTTAGCCCAAATTAGTTTGCTTACCTCTTTTGCAATGAAGCAATGGTTTGGTGAAACGCTAGTACCACTGAATTTGCCAAGACAAAAAGGTAAAATGGACTTCATGAAAGCAGCACTCCATACACATTAGTTCAGAAGCTTTGTTTCTTACCAAGTGGAGGCTGGAGCATGCCCCCTTTCTTTTCGCAGGTCCCGATGGGCTGTATGTCCGAGGAATCCACAAGCCTCCAAAAATCATTTTTGTTGTCACTTCCATCCAGCCGCAACCTTAGCCTGGCACCAGTGATTCCAATTACTGTAGCTATACAAATCGAGGTAACATTGCGAGGATCATGGGCTTCCAGTTTCATACCAACTTTGAAATCGTTCGTAGGTGGAATTCTAGACTACAATAAAAGGTAAAAGACTTTTTCTTATTGTTGTTAGTATTGCTATACCAGATGGTTCAATACACAGCTTTCGTTCATCCAAACTCATCATATAAATGGTAAATACAAAGAAGCCTTTGATCTTTGAGTGTTTAGCAGCAAGTCAGAAAAGGCAGCTGGATAACCTACCAACAGCTACCACTTCAGATACTTGATGTTCCTACTGCATAAACATGACTGACTGATTTCTAAAAAGATAAGCACTGTTAAGAAGGGTAACAAGGGAATCCTGATGAAGATATGAACATAACGATGGGGGAGCAGTGATTAATACTTGAAGTGAAGGGAAATTAAGAACATCAGGAATGATGTTCAACTCAAAAAAAAAAAAAAAAAAAAAAACAAAACAAAACAAACAAAAGCCAATAAAAACCAAACCAACCCACAAAACCAAAACCAAACAGACCACAAGATTTAGTAGCTTTCAATTCAAAAGAATCCGTTATTCTCATTATAGTAATATCTTGGAAATTCAAACAAAATTTGGACCCTACTGTACTAGACACTACAAATGCTCAAAGCAAGGAAGAGTTTCTGCATCACGAGAAAACTTACAATACAAAGAAAGACGACAGAAAAAGGAGTTAGCATTAAATGCATTTTACAGAAAGAAAACAGACAGTCCTAAAGTCACATTAAAAAAACAACTGTGCTAAAACAAAAATTGAAGCTTGTGCTTATTCATAGATAACTGAATGCATTCACACACATAAAATGAAAAGCCAATTTAGATTTTTTGAGCAAGACTGGCACAGTAAAAAAGAAACATGACGAATGCAACTTGGGCCTTTGAGCAGAACCTTTTGTCACAAGCTGAAGATGAAGAAGAGAGAAGAATGTTTTTCACTCATGTATCAACACACTAGTGGCAGAGATCAGCTGGATTGCAGTCTGATTACTTGCCTACTGTAGTATTGCAGGCAATAACATCATCTAATGACATTCAGAATTTTGTATTAACACTAACTGGGATTGAATTGGCTCAGTTGTGTAGAAAGATTATTCCAGAATCTCACTATTTTCTTTAAATGTCTCCTCATGTCCAGCCTGAAGTTGTTCATGGAAATTTTTGCCAACACTATCATTTAACTTAAATTCTTTTTGCACCTCTACAAATAACAAAATCTACAGCGTATTTACAGAGGGCAACCCAACCCTTTCTCAGTGCTCTTTCAACAACTTAAATAAGCCAAGCACTGAAGTTTCTCTTAGGAGATAATGACTATGGACAGGAGCCAGCAATGTGCGCTCGCAGCCCAGAAGGCTAACCATATCCTCGGCTGCATCCAAAGCAGCGTGGCCAGCAAGGCAAAGGAGGTGATTCTGACCCTCTACTCTGCTCTGGTGAGACTCCACCTGGAGTCCTGCATCCAGCTCTGGAGCACTCAACCCAGGAAAGACATGGACCTGTTGGAAAAGGTCCAGAGGAGGGCCACAAAAATCATGAGAGGACTGGAATGATGATGAGCCTCTCCTATGAAGACAGGCTGAGAGAGTTGGGCTTGTTCAGCCTGGAGAAGAGAAGGCTCTGGGGAGACCTTCTTGCAGCCTTCCAGTACTTAAAGGGGGCTTATAAGAAACATGGGGACAGACTTTTTAGCGGGGCCTGTTGCAATAAGACAAGGGGTAATGGTTTTAAACTAAAAAAAGGTACATTCAGACTAGATAGAAGAATTTTTTCACCATGAACATGGTGAAACCCTAGCACAGGTTGCCCAGAGACGTGGTAGATGCCCCATCCCTGGCAACGTTCCAGGCAGTTGATTCTGAGCAACCTGATCGAGTAGAAGATGTCCCTGCTCCCTGCAGGGTGGTTGGACTAGAGGGCCTTTAAAGGCCCCTTCCAACCCAAACTGTTCTATGGTTCTCCTATCACCCTGGAAGCCCTTTTCTACAACTCTTCCAGTACAAAGCTGCTCTTGAACACAGATGCTGAGAACTGTAGGCAGCTCTCCCCATGATATTTAAACTCAGTAGCTCTCCCAGACAGACTAACATAATCTGAATCCTAACATGGGAGGCAGGTTAGAAAAACCAAAACCATGGGCATTCACGCTCACAAGATTTGTATGTCCCTTCTGCCTGCCTGCCTAACCAGGTCAGGGGGAGATCCCTTAGTAACCAGGTAAGGGTGCACTCATCTGTCTCAGTACAGAGGAAAAGGCTGAAGAAATCCGCTACTGCAACAAGTGCTAGTGATATTTTGTCTCCACCACATGTAATTTTTTAAAATACATCCTGCTCTACTTACTATGGTGTGCAGGTGCCCTGTTTGCAACACACCCTCGATCAAGAGCAGGAGCGCCGGAGGAGGCCAAGCCCAAAAAACAAAGAGGCGAGCAATATTCAGTGAACGCTGAGCGTGGCATCTGCCAATGGTGCATTTAGACAGCAGGCTGTCTGAAAGGGGTGCCTGAGCATATTAAATTTAAAGGGCAATTCAATTTCAGGATAGTGCTTGGCAAGCTGTTATTTTCTACAACCATGAAAGGCAACTGAAACTGAGAAGTTGAGGAATTTGTTTGTTTTTTTCGTTGTAGAAAAGGTGAGCTTGTTTAACTACTGACAACTCAAGGCATTCTACTAAAAAAGTAACTCCTCCATGCCAGTCAGTAACAGTCTTGTTTTAAGCTCTGTTCAAACCACAAGAGGTTGACGTTTTTCTTAATTGAAAATTTTCAGCTGCTTGAAAAAAGGTTTCAGGGTGAGAGAAAGGGATATGGAATGCATCAAAACGCTAAGTAGTAATTAAAAACAACTTAGAGCAACAGATAAAATATCTCCTAAATTAAGACAAATATTTCAATCAATTTCCATTAGCTGTCTGTGCCTGTACCTTAATTTATGGTAGAGGCTCTAATTTATTGTTCCCCAGGTAATTTTTAATTACTACAAAATTTAAACTTTGTAGAATTCCCACAAGTCACAAATTCTGGATATAATTGTCAAATTAAGCTTCTCTGCTATTTTGTTTTCTGGCTGGTCACATCTGTGTATTTCTTTGCATTACACAGAGTGATAATGACATGTACAATTTGTATATGTAACCCAATAAAAGTCAAATTAGTCCTACACAAAGCTCAAGCACTTTAGTTTCCAAAATCCGCAAACATTATGTAGTGAAAGGAGCTAGCTCTGCACTAATTAACATTGCATATCACTTTCTACTTAAAGGTCAATGCTTAGAAAAACTGAAAGTCTATATATGCAAATTGTTTTGAAATTTGCTGTACACAGGAATTAAAGCTCGTCTTTCCAACCCACATTCTTCTTAAGCAATCTAGGTCACTTGTATTTATCTACCTCAGTCAACGCGTGTCACTTAAGCGCCTTTATTTAAGGTGCTACTCAGCTGTTTAGTTTGGAGCTCTTGAGCATTAGCAGGGAAGAGGAAGATGCAAGAAAGGCACGAGGAAGGGCTTCTGAGCAGCTTGCAGTAGCTACATCTCTCAGGAGCATGCACTCTGGTCATGGTGGTCTATGGCTTGTGAGTATGGCGTTAATCTCAGTGTGACCAAGGGATATGCTACTGCCCTCTGCCTCTACCCAAGCAGAATTGGGGTTTCTGCCTTGAGCTGGTACCCACTATGAAAGACACATACGGTAGAATTCATTCCTGAAGCTCTACCCAAACAACAGTATGGTCACTGCTATTCTTAGCCCTCTCTTATTGAAAGGAGCATGTGAGGAGCTCTTTGTTCTTTATCCTCATCTCTGACGAGCAAAGCACTGATACTCAAGATCTCGTACAAGGAAATGCTACCACCTGTATTTCTCTCTCCGTATTCTCCATTCCTGCAACTACTTCAGATTCACTGAGTAAAGGTTCCTCTCCTCATCAGACTATTCCGTTCATACTGCTTTTTGTTTGGTCCCCACTGGAGGCCAGTGTCATTTACAGTACCATCAGACTACCAACAAATCCAGAAGATACACTTTTGAACATGCCCAATCCACTAAACTAGACATGCACTATTTGTCACACCTATTACAGTTCTATCAACCTGAACTACCCAATTCCTTCAGCACCTATCTTGCTAACACAGTGAAGGCATACAGACCAAAACTCATCCTATTTAACTTTAGGCAGCTAAGGTACTCCTCAACTTGGGAAAATACCAGCCCCCAGCTCCCTTTACAGAAAGAAAGATGCCTGCAGAGGTTGACTCAGTCTCCAGAGAGCTGAATAACTGGAGGTCATTAGCTCACACAAGATGATAGTTTTAAACTGCATCTGCAAATACATATGAAAGCATCAGGTAGCGGGGAATCAAACTTGTAGTGCACAATGTAAAATATGAAATAGTACATTAAACACCCTTCATTATAAATCCAGTATTTCCTTTGTATTCCTCTTGATTTTTTTTTTTTAACTTCAATATCTGTTACTGCTTAGTAAAAATCACCCTGCTCAGAAAGACACAAAATTCAACATATTTGAGAGATCCAGAAAAGAAGTGGTGAATGAACTCTACTACACATACACATATACATCTTGTAGCTAGCCAGAATTGAAAGGACTCTTTCAGAAATGGGGCAAGCGAAAAGCTCCTCTGACAGTCAGCCAAATTTTAATTCTCACTAAAACCATGGTGCCTCTAAGATTACTGAGAAAAGTAGAAAATATTTTTGAACTCTGATAAGACTATCTGTTTTCATTAACTAGTCTTTTTAAAAGGAAAATAGAGTCCAAAGCTACAATTTTAATGAAAACCTCAAAGTTTGACTTCAGGCAGAAACAAAGAATGAAAAAGTTCAGTAGCCAGCATTGGCCAAAACTGTAAGCTACTGATAACTAGAGAGCAAAAGAAGTAAAATTGGAAGTTTGCAAGCAGTCTAAACATAAAAGTTGCCCTAGGATCATCCTGTAACATATATACATACACATACACACTTGCAAAATAGTATCTGGCATACCTGTCTGAAACAATGTAGAGGGGCAGCTACTGATTCAGTCTCTTTCAGATAATCATCCCAATTAAACTGTTCTGGAAGACATAAGATAAAAAAAGACCATACAGTTTTAAAAGGGAACTTAAATTAAAAGGGGGATGGGGAAAGAAAGGGACAGAAAAAAACAACTATCTTGTAGAATAATTTTTTTTTCCCCAAGAACAAGATTACTCTCAAATGGAAACTCCACTTTGAAAAACATACAGCCTTTGAAGTAGCTTTAAGAGCACCATTAATTCATAGGGGCGACTACACAATGGGCAAGATAAAACTTCCCCAAATTCTTTTTCTTTTTGTTTGTGGGCCACATACAAAGATACAAGTCAGGATATCTAGATTTCAATACTCTGCATAAGGACCTCCCTAGCATCCTACTACAAATCACGTTAGCCTTTCTGTTTCTTAGTTCCCCTAACAGCAGGACTGATACGATAACCTCACAGGAATACTGAGATGATACAAGTTGAAAAACACAAACATATAGGTTCTGTTGAAACGTATGTTGAGAATGCTATCCCCAGTCCACTAGAAAGCAAAAGGATTGATTAGCACAGCCTTCCAACTGCATCTTTGTCTCTTTTCAGCTGAAGTCTGATAAAGGTTTCTCTTTGTAGCGTAAATATTAAGGCAGTGTTCAGCAACAGAATCATGGAATTTTTTCCAGTGTTAACACTGGCATTGTTTATTGTGCATGGGTGAGTGTATTCTGCATCTGATTTAACCAGTGTTATCACTTCTGCATGAATGGAACAGTATGAAGGACTAATATCAAAGATATAAGCAAGCATTACTCAAATTAATATAAAGTGCAAGAGAAAAATTACAATGGCACAGCTAATGTTTTTGTCCCTATATTATTTAAATGATTTCTTTTGCTTGTTTTTCTTGTTTGGGCAGCTGGCACCTTTCTGATGTTCCTGAAGAGTACGACACCCATGAAAACCAAAAGGATGCAGTGATGCCATCCAGTGGCTCAGCAACGGCCACTCCACATGGCCTATGGCAAAATCCTTGGTGATGATGGAGACACCGGAACGGGTTTAGCAGTAATCCTTCCAAAAATGCCACTGAGCACAGTTAAACACACCTCTGCAATTTTCAGAAGAGAGGAGAAGCAAAGAAACAATCAGAAAATGGCAGCATTCTCCAGCACACACACACACAGAGCTTCTCTGAAGGATGCATAGTGGCTCAAACCCAGAGTCTGCCTGCATCAGCACAGCATTTAGTTGCAAATATATAGTGCCTCAAGCAGCGGCTTGTAATCGACTGTAACCCTGGAGTGCTGAGATCCTCATTTTTTGGCATAACAGACTCAAAAGACTATGAGTGATTTGTCCTCAGCTCTGCAGACGGCATGCGGTTGTCAGCTATGTATCAAGTCAGTAAAAACCCAGGAGCTATTAATTTGGTGGTCTGGACTGTATGTAAGCTGGTAAGAAAGACGTTTCCATACGACATCTTGGAAGTCTGCCTACTTTGGAATGAAAATTTTATTCACACATTTATGCAGTTACATCAATGTGTATTACTCACAAAAGGCAGGGTACATTAACTTGAATGTATGTTAGATATTTATATTTCAGGAAAGCATGCTCAGGAAATAGCTTTTCAGAGCTTTCTCCAGAAAGTAGCCTCCATATCCGTTGCTCTTTCCATTGACAGGCCAAGGAGGCTGCAAAATTAAATACGATGGAACTGCTAACAAAGTTTCATCTGATAATAATTCTTCTTTGAGTCTAATAATAAAGTTGCCACTTCAGGTTGACTTCTGATTAAAAAAAACCATGGTTTTAATCAGAGTTTACCTTAGTAAATTTTAAAGAACCTGATTCAATAAAATTAAACCTAGCAAAAAGAAAGTGTTAGCTACACCCCAGCTATCTCAGATCTAACATGATGTAAAAGCTGTAATCATGAATCAGAGCCTTACTGTGTTAAGGACTATATAAATGTAGATACTTCAGAGACAGCACTTTTCAAAGGAGAAACCAGCGTTCACCTCCTCAAAAAAAAAAAAAAAAAAGCGCAGCTATCTCCATATACCAGCATTTCCCAAATAATCTCAATTGTTACAACAGGACACTAAATTCAGTGGGATGACCCGAAAAGTACAGAGGGAAACAAACAATTTTTTTTCCAGGGAACATTTACTAGAAAGACACATATGATAACACAAGCAGCCAGCTGCAGATAAAGCCAAGAGGAAAACAACTTTGCCTGGATCTTTGCTTTAAATCCTGGCTATCAAAACCTTTTTCATCAAGCAGAAATGACCTGAAGTTTAAATTAGAACCTCTCCACTAAAGAAGATACACTGTATTAAATTAAAGTCAAGCTCTCAGAGATGGTGCTAATTATCATTTAATTACTGTAGTCATAGAAATAGGAGAAGAACATATGTTTGCAACATGTAAGATGTGTGTCTAGGAAGATAATCACATGGAAAAAATCTCAACACTAAAAGCTTCTCTGTATTCTCAGTGTGCATAGGTAAAGCAGCAGCTGATTTATATGTATTTCTAATTCTAAAGCCCCTGAAAACATGCAACTTCTTAGAAGTAGAAATCCTTAAGAAAATTAGCTCACACTAAATGATTTAAACCTGAATTTCTCTTCCCACTCAAACCTGCAGGCTGAATTAAACATCTTAAGAAAAACCCATTATGCAACAAGCAGAACTTATCAACCCACCAGCAAAGTGAAAACTTTGCGAGAGAAAGGAGAGAGAGAGACAGGAATTTTTACCCTGAAGAACAAACCAGCATATGCTGGAAACAAGGTGGGGGGGACCCACACAAAAACCCAACCAACACCAGAAGGTAACTAGGACCTTGTGTAAAAAAATTAAACAGTTTGTAAGCAACACAGGAGTGAATCTCTAAAACAGTGATCCAAGACAATCAGCATAAACACACAGCCTGACTAATTTAAAAATGGAGGAAATAAGTTTATGCCATAGTTGCTTGCATTACTGGCAACGACCAGGGGTCAATGACCCTTGATGTTCTCTCCAATGCTATATCAATACCGTATCACTTCCTGTCAAATCTGACAATCACAAAGTAACTCAAGCTAAAAGGGACCCCAAGGAGGTCTCTAGTTCAGCCTCCTGCTCCTCCAGGGTTCCATCACCCTCAACATGAAGATTTTTTTTCCTTCCATCAAGCAGGAATTTCTCATGCTCCAGACAGCATTTGTTGCTTCTCGTCCTTCCGCTGCGCCTCCAAGAGGAGCCTGGCTCTGTCTCCTCTCCAGCTGCCTGTCAGGTAACTGAAGACAGCAATCTCCCATAAACTTTCTCTTCTTTTGGCTGAGGAAACCATTTTTCTGGTTTCAGTACCAGTTTTTCCGCTTACATCTTGCATTCTAGTTCCTTTTTTTTTTTTTTCTTGGTGGACTGCCAGCCGGCTTGCTCCAGTATGGCAGCATCTTCCTTGTACTGGGGAGTTCAAAACTGAACACAGTACTTCAGATACGGTCTCACAGATACCAAAGAGAAGCAAAGCCCTTCTCTCGGCCTGCTGCCTGCAGTTTTGCTGATAGGTCTCGGTGTGCAGTTGACATCTTTCACCACAAGAGCACACTGCTGGCCCACGCTCAGCTTGCTGCCTGCCAGACCTCCGGGGCCTTTCCTGCAAAGCTGCTTTCCAGGCAGCCAGCTTCCCGCCCGCCCAGGCACAGGGCTCTCCATTTGCCTTTGAATCTCACTGGGTTCCTGTCAGCCTTTCTCTAGCACGGAGAGGTCCAGCTGAAGAGTAGCCCTGCCTTCTAGCCTACCGGCTACTCCTCCCAGTTAGATGTTGCCCACAAACCAGCTGACAGCGTGTTCTGTCCAACCGTCCCCGTCTGTCAGTAAGGCATAAAATAGCATTGGCCCTAGTATTGACCTCTGAGAAATGCAACTAGCTACCAGCTGCCAGGTGGACTTCGTACTGCTGATCAAAAACCTGTGTGTCTGGCAGTCCAGTCAATTTTCCATCCACCTATCCAAACCACGTCTCACTAGTTGGCTGAGAGGACACTACAGAAACTGTACCGAAAACCCCCCTGAAGTCAAGACAAACAACGTCCACTGCTCTCCCCTTGTTTACAGAATCACCTACCACAAAAGGCGATCAGTTACGCACAGTTCACACTTGGGAAATCCATCTGAGCTGCTCCTAACCTCACCTTTGTCCTTTATTTGCTTGGAAATGGTTTTCAGGAGGATTTTCTCCATAGTCTTCCTGAAGACTGAGGTCAGGCAGGCCAGCCTGTAATTCACCAGGTGCTCCCTTCTTGTCCTTCTTGACACTGGGCATACCGTTTGCCCTTTCTCAGTCATCATGACACTTCCCCAATCACTGTGACCACTCCAAAATGAGAGAGAAGCCTCACAGTGACATCAGTCAACTACCTCAGCAGTCTTGGAGGTATCCCATCCGCTCCCATGAATATGTGAATGCCCAGTTTGTTGAAGTGCTCCCTGTCTTCTCCTACTGTACATAATGCTTCAGGTTAGTTTATTTTACAAAATTCAAATTGCTGATTAAAACTATGATTTAAGTGTCACTTTTATACAGGTAGAGTTTAATGTTCTGGTTTATTCAGGCTAGTTTAATACAGTATCACATAGTCTAAACACTGTTTAAGCAGACGGAGCACCTCGTGTCTTATCTTCTCATCCCTAGGTTCCCTTGGCATGCATCTGAGACTTTTGACACAGAGGTATCTTTTCTAGTCTTCACCCCACCACCTCTCTGTCAAAAAAGAGGTTTCTTTTCAATTTTGGTTTACATATTCTTGCAAACATAGTAGTTTAAGTGTAAGGTATTTCATACCCTGCTTTATACCTTGTACCTCCTTACGTATGTTGTGATCATTCAATGAGAATGTTTCCCTTCCTCCTGTCTTTCCCTACCTACATCAGTCTATTTTTTCATCTGTTCTTCTCACACTTTTACACCTCCCCTCCTCTTCAAGATTTCCTATCACTCATGCCCCTGAAAACTCTGGAGGTTTCCTGAATAGTAGCCCAAAGCATTTTAAGGCATCTTTCTTCATCTGGCACCAAGAAGGTCCTTCTTCTTCCTTGCTACCAACAAGCAATAACACAAGACAAAAATTATCATCTCATCTATAGAAAACCAGAGATCTTGCATGATCTTGAGCAAAGTGCTCCTCTCTAGGTGTTTGACAGAGCTCAGTCCAGCTTTCGTGAATAGATTCAGTGCTCAGACACTAGATTAACTGTGTAGTCCCGAGTGGAAGAACATAGATGACAGAATAAAGCTTGCCTGCTTTTCCACACCGCTTTGTCAACACCTTGCTCTCTACTGCATAAGGAGGTGGGGACATTTTCCTGTGACTCATGAAATATGATTATCTTATCCACATATGAGAAGCACTTTGCTGGTTGGGGGTGTCTTATTGGGCTCCGTCTGTCATGTCAGACAACATTATTTTAAAACACAGACGTGCTATCTGAGTCCAGTTTGACTGGGGCTCCTCTTACACTGCAGAAGAGGGAAACAAGACACAAATACACTTCCTTTCCTGTCTCAAAGTAACAGGGAAGAATAACAAAGATGACTACTAGGATCCCAAGAAATGGAAGAATTACGGCTGGCAAATATAACAGCAGAAAGCTGTACTATAGCTGGTGGTAACAGGGTATCATATCTTGTATGCAAAGCCATCACCTCAACTACCCAGCTACTGTGTCAGTACCTCAGCATGTTCGCCTAGTGACTACACTACTTTTAAGGAACTCCTCCACTGGTACTCAAGAAAAGCTCTGAACCAAGTCATCTATTAGGAGTCAGAGGGCATGGAAACGTAAGCAGAGTGAGAGTTTAAATAACCCAGTGATATTTTGTCAAGAATTAATGAAAGACTCCTGAAGAGATTTTCTACTTTAGTCAGCAGTACTCATGACATTTCTTACCGCCTGAAATTCAAGCAACCAATATGAATGTACAAAGCATATATAAGGATGCTGCTGCCCTCTCACTGCACCTCTGAAAGGCTAAATTGCCAGCAAACCCATGTATATGCTGCCCTACAGCACCTGTTGAGGACAGTAGAGGCTGTCTACTAGAGACTAGAGGTTCAATATCAAGCTGGATCATTTCTGGCAAGTGTGTAGAACTGTAGAACCTCAGTTCATTGTAAACAGAAAAATTATTTGAAAACAGGTTAAGTATAAAATAAAATTAGAATCCCAGGCAATTTAATCTCGTTAGCAATACTAAAAACTCAGGCTATTAAACTGAAAGGCCTTTCTTTAGCACCAGTAAACACATTAAAGAAAGAGACACAATAACTGGGGCAGAAAAGGGATGAAACTGGGAAATACATGATGAGAAGAACAGACAAATCAGTAAGTGATCAAAAAATAAAATTAATGTTTACATAGTGTCTTTGATTATATATACAAAGAGTACTTGTCTTACCTAGTGAAACTATCATGCTCAAGTCAAGCAGTTTCAACCATCATTTTCTATACCAAAACATAGTTTCCCAACACAGTGACACAAAAGCAATGGCATGTTTTTAACTACCCACCAGCAATAGCCAAAGAGATTGCAAAAAAAGCCTCAGGGGATAGTACAATCCAAACACTTTTTCTTTTAGGATACCTTAACTAATAACCTGACAGCTGAAATACCTACCACTTTTTAAAGACGGGTTGTTTGCCTGCTGATTCTTTCCATCTTTCTCTTTTTTAATATTCTTTGAATCTAAAAGACAAGATTCCATTACATAATAAATGTAATATTCACATCATAATGATGTCCAGCATAACACAGAACGCTTTCAAACAATACAGAATGTCTTGTTCCAGAGATTGACTTTCTTTTATTCATTCAGTGCATAATCAAAAAGGTATTTATACTATAAATTTAAATCACTGCACTATTTTTCTTTCAAAATATATTTAGAAGTACAGCATGAAAAAGCAGAGCTTTTGACTACTTTATATTACATTATCGGAATAAATCTAGTTGCAGAAAATGTAGTATTAGCTCCACGAAGAGCAACTCTGCCCTAATTTTTAACAACTTTACTCAACCTATGTGCAGTTTGAGATCCACAAGATCACCAGTTATCTTTTTAAATCTTGTCTAGACTGCTACGAACTGAGAAACAAGAAAAAAAAAAAACCACCCTAAAAGCATATTTCTGAGTTAAAGATTCTATTCTCTATTTAAATTCTTGAATACTCAAATGCAAGTGGCTATCTCAGTGCACATTTCAATTAAAAAAAGATTCAGAAGAATCTACCTTCTCTACCATTCATCTCCACACACATAAAGGGGTCTGTCATGTTTCATTTTTGCCAGATTTCAGTGCATGACACACACAGAGAGGGGGACTGGGAGGCTAGAATGGAGAAGACAGAGGAAGCCAGTTCCACCTGTTCCTTTTAGTCTTTAAAATACGTTGGTTTGGTGACTTGCTTTTGACACTACTGGACTGAAATTCAAACACAATTCAAATATGACACTGGCAAATGAAATGCAAGTACATTTTCAGATTTAAAAAGGTTAGCAAGCTCTGTATGGCTGAATAACTCTTGGTTTGCAGATACCTCAGCACCTGGAATGGGGCCACTCCTCCAGGAAGGTGCCTCAACTTATGCTTTTGGCCATCCTCATTAGCCTGAACAGGTGAAGGGATGGTTCACTTGTACCAAAACATTGTATTATTAGCTGATTACTGTATCCGCTTGCACTTAAGTCTTCAGCTATTGACTGGCTTGCATTTGAAATAAAAACACTCCTAACCTTGAATAAGAGGCATTTGGTGATCAGAAACACTTGAGATACAAGTTGTTCTGCAGCAAAGATTAAGTCTTGATAGCATTTCTCTTCTATGTTTTCTGTAAGTCAGTGTTTTCTTGAAGAGTACTGATGTTCATAATTTCTGCCCCACTTCTTTCATTATTTACTGAGGAATTGCCACCTACAGCAAGAGCTGAATCATACAATCTTCTGTCATCAAACCAAAAATCCTGGATCTGGATGTGGTGCTCCTACAGCTACATACCTGCTCAAAATATGCTGCAAAAGTATCACCTGTTTCCCCTAAGCAGATATAGGGAATACCAAAGATCCTCTGAAAAGGAAAGAAAATGCTGTATTTACTCCTTCACTTAGTCTTCTTTCTTGACTTACACACTCTTTTGGAAAAAGGTTGCTTACATCACTGAAAGCACTTGACAGGTTCCCAAAGAAAATTCCTTATGGAGGTCAACTTCAGAAAGACCTGCTGAAATGCTTCTGAATGGTGCCCACAGAGCTCTAACCCCACTACTTGCTCAGCAGTAGGTCTTTAACCCACACAAGTAGACAACCTACGTCCTGACAACAGCTACCAGTGGGAACCTGAGAAGGGACAGCAGTAAAACTAGTCCAGTAACAATGACAAGACACAAGGATAACATTCACCTTCTCCCTCCTACAGATCAAAATATATTCCATCTAGACTCTTTGGGATTGAACCGAATCCAGATAGTTTTCTACTGGGTGGTGGCAATTACCAGCAGAGCCTTTTGCCATGTTCTAGAAGCTGTTAGTCAGACTTTCCCAAAAACAGTCATGAGACTGTCGCAGATATCAGGCTGACAGCTTACAGAATAGATAACTTCCCAATATGCTTATTTCCAAAGAGGAAATCCAACGGAGTCCCACATAAAAGACTTACTGAAGAATAGAACTAATAACTGCTTCCTGTGAACACCCAAAGCTTGAAAGGACAGAGTCACGAAACAGTATCTATCCAACAGTGCCCGATTTCAAACAAGATGACAGCCTTTCATGATGAGAGACATCAAGAACAGGTGAAAGAATGTGAAAAACCGCAGCCTGGACACCAGATGAGTTCTCACTGACAACCACCACCTGATTATTTATTTCCTGTACCAGTTAGATTTAGTGCCTATCACACAAATATCACAGCAGATATGAACGCTGAAATGGAACACTCTCAGCAAGACATTTTTCTTATCATCAGCCATTAGAAAACTATGAGAACAAGATGAGATGATAACATTAATGAGAAGAAATGGGATTCATCAATAGCAGTTTAAACATCTATTCATTTGAGGTAGAGGCATCTTCATTCATAATAACCCCAAAGCACCACCACTAACACTTGTTTTCGATGGACAGAAATTTACTCTTTAAAATGCTCAAGTAAAACTCACCCAGCACATGCAGAAGCATCCAAAAGTAAGTCTGAATAAAACCAAGATTGTTTTCAAAGGCTCCCCTTGGTTTTTTGCATTCCAAACATCAACGTTGGGAAGACAGTTACAAAGCTGGAGCATTTTGTCTACGCAGATGAAAAGCTACTAGCAGCAAGAATTACTAACCTGTTTTCACATGAGATACCCTGTATCTACCACCACCTCAGAAAACTTTCCCCCAATCTATACTTCACAGTTGCTATGATGCCTTGGTCTGGTATGCCGCTTCCGAAGTCAGTAGTTAAGGTGGCTAAGAATGTATGGTTTATTTTCAAAAACAATATTAAAAAATGAGATTTTATTAAAATCCAATTTTATAAATAGGAAAGACAATCTTTTTTCCTCCTCTTTGTTTTTTAAATGCATGCCAATTTACACTTGAAATTTTGATATCCTAAGTTCTAGTAAATTTATTTTCAAAACGATCACTGAAAACAAAATTACTACATGGAAGACTATTATATCAAATCACTGGGCTGAGGAAAACGAATCCCTCAGCATACAACCCTCAGCATGGTCAAACTTTGAGGTCAAACCTCAAAAATGAGGTTATGAAAGAGGGAAACAGTTCTGCAAGTGCAGAGTATTTACTTTTCATCTCCTTCACCTAGCCATTTTCAATGGCTAAATCCTCAAAACCTGAAAAGTGGACTTGAAAATGGGAACTTTATTCATATATTAGAGACATAAGAGACTTACTAGTTCTAGAGTCTTGAAGCTCACTGTGACAAAAAAATATGTCAGTTTAATTCATTATCTATCTTCCTCTATTTATAAAGTCCATTTTTAAAGAGACAAGTTTCAGTCTACTTTACAATGTAAAACACAGTACATTTTAGAACATTTTGTCAAAACACAAACGAAAATGAAATGCTGCTACTGTGGATTTAATCACATGCTACTCAGTTCACTTTAAAAGAAAAACAACAAAGAATGGGATACCATTTTCAAAGCTTTAAAAATATAGTAATACATGTAAGTATATAGTGGATATATACACTATGTAAATACATATATACTTAGCCTACGATACATACAGGCTAAATACTTATTTTCAAAACCCCATGAAAGATTGTTTTCTTCTAGGTAGCAAGATTAGAATACAGCATATACTAAAATAACAAAAGCAGCATATTCTGTTGTTCACCAGCTAACTGTTTTTCTACAATGCACTTCATAAACTAAAGCTGTAGATAAAAAACAAGATTAGAGTAAGATTATTTAACAGCGCTTTCTACTTACCAATTCAAAACTCTGTGTGTTTACATTACTCCCACCCTATCTGTAACCACAGAATTCTTCTGCTGATAAGATTACTCAACAGAAGACAAGGAAGCGCAACCACATGTATCATGCAAAAAATTAAAAGACAAGGAAGAAAAAAAGACAACGCTATCTTGACTGACTTGTGAATGCCAAAACAAACAAAAAAAGAACAATGAGAAAAGGCACCTTTAGAATGTAAGGTCTTGTAAAGTCAATCCTGGTGACCAATGTATAGTTCCTCTTATAAACTCCCATGTTGAACTCCAGCGTCTTGTCCAAGATGCTTTAAAAATTCACACTTCTTTCTGGGAAGAGTTAAGCTTCCAACAAGCAAGATGATCACTTTGTCTGCATGCTGGCAAGCATCATGTCTTTTGACAGTATTAGTTTTTACCACAGAATGGTGTGCTACATGAGGAGGCATATATGTGTTATCTTTGAAGATTTGCTATTTACTTGCTGTCCAACGTGGGGAAAAAAGCAGTTCATAGTTATGCTTTCGAGATTTCTGCAGTTATTTCTTAGCCACCTTAAAGTCTTCAACTCTGACGGATGTTCAAAACATGTCAGGAGACTGCTCTTCTCAAAGAAACCCCTTGTCTCTTTCTGACGGACCTGAAATACCTTTGGGTGACAGAAACATTTGCTCTTCCAACGCCACACAGTTACTTGCCTCAGATGAAGTTTACTAAGACAAGCCCAAGACTTACCATTGCTCAGAAAGGGGCCGCCTTCACTCCCTACCACACAGGGCCGTGAGCACCTTTTTGCTACCCTTCTCCAAGCCTCAGTGCACACAGCTGAGGATATCAAGACAGAGTGAATATGAAACATCTCCTTTCCCTTCTTTTCGTGCTTCCCTAGTGCAATTCTTACCTTATCTGCCCAGAACAGGGTGTCTCTTTTAGTATATTTAGACAACAACCATGCAAAAAAAAAAAAAAACTAGAAGAGAATGGGGTAGCCCTCCTCCATAAATTCGGTGCAACACTTAAATGGATTACTCCCACCATTACAGAAAATCTATTATAGCGAAAGACAATTATTTACCAGGGGAGCGCACAAGCACATAAAGCAGCTTGGGCTGAAGGTGGCTCAAGAAAAGTACAAAAGTGTTAGCAGCCTTTTATGGGGGAGGACTACCCATCTGAAAGCTCTGAAAAGAGCAGCAACCTGGTTTCAGACAGTGGGTCTTTCTTCACATTCTCTTTGTTTCACCAACCCAAACACCCTTGTTTCTTCTGAAGTCTCACTCTTTATTTTAGCACTTAACTCAGAATTAACTTCCGCAGACACGACACAGCAGAAATCACACCTTCGTAGTACACTGCACATTCGTGGATTAATTTCTTCAAAAATGTTCATTCTATCTTCAAGAGACAGCTGCTAATGCCATGCGTTGTGATAAAATTTGATTCCTTGTACTACTG
Organism: Phaethon lepturus; assembly: GCF_000687285.1. NCBI lineage: Eukaryota > Metazoa > Chordata > Aves > Phaethontiformes > Phaethontidae > Phaethon > Phaethon lepturus. The sequence goes on along the minus strand of NW_010536759.1, from coordinate 14,444 downwards.
AGTTATCGTCCTGCTAAATTATATGCAGGTATGGAATAAAGCACTACGTTTTATTTAATATCACACCTAGACACATTCTCCAATTTTAAGAGTAGTATAATGGCTTCAAGGCTGTCACAGGACAAAATTGCTTTGGCTGAACATGCAGAACTCCAGGATAAGCCAAATTTAGCATATTTGCTCTAAAACAATGTGTGAACTTAATGAACTTACCTGTATTCAGTACATATCATAAACTGTCTTCTTTAATCTAACAATATAGTAATTGTCAAGTAATATCCCACCACCTTCAAAACCAGAATTTAGTATGTTCCTTATTTTCTTTCCTCTTGGATAAAAGCTACCAGGCCTTACCTTTAGCAGCTGTTCTCCCCATGGTAACACTTCTGTGATCTCCCCTCTCACAATAAAAAGGCTGAAGTTGAAAGACCAGTTAATTCTTCCTTTCAGCACAACAGTTTCCTGTGGAGTGGTAATACAACAAGTTAGGGGGGAGGCTGTTGTTGGGGTTTGGGTTTTCTTTTTTTGGAAAGGAGGATTTTTTTGGTGTATTAGTGTATAATTATCTTGCTGGTTTTAAGTTGCAAACGTCTAAAAAACTATGTGTAGAAGAACAGCACGTAAACAACAGATATGTCGAAGCAGCAAGGGTACAGAACCCAAACTTTTATTTCATTGTTTCAGACAGTTCATTGTATAATGATTTGCATTTTCTGTGGATTTCTAATACAAAGAAAGATATAAAACATGCTTTATTCCTTTTTTCTCCCAGACAAACATTACTGAAAAATGGAAGAAAGGCTTTTATATATAACCCACCCATCCTGCCTCACTTGCACAGAGTTAAACAATCACTTGAAACACCTTTGGGTAAAACACACTATCTTGCACAACTACAGTAGAAGAGGGAACAAAACACTGATGTAAGAAAACTACACAAAGGCTCAAGTGCTCACTGATACCTCTGCCTACTACAACTTGTAACAGAGCACAGAGAACCTGTTAGAGAAAGGCTAACTCCAGATAAAAGAAGCCAGCCACATTCTTGCAGGGTTTAGAAACTAGAATCGCCAAATTAGTTAAACTATTGAAAACAGCAAAAACAAACTTTTTGTGTGTGTGTGTGTTACCATGATTTTCTTCTCCAGCATCTAGGTTTTTTTGAACTCTGTGTTCAATCCAAGTCAAACTCATTTGAAGCTTTTTAGCCTCGAACCAACAAAGTCAACGAGTTTATTATCCTTTTCCATTAACTGTTGAATAATGGGTAAAAATACATTCAAGTTTCTGAATTATCTTCTTGGACCATTTCCTTTCAAGGAACTTCTATGAGATTAAAGCTGACATTATCAAAAATTCTTTTTTTTTTTAAATATGTGCATGTTTTTTTCCAAGATTAATTTTGCCAAAGGTAATTTTCTTAGAAGCTACACCTTCCCAGTGTTACATAAGAGGAATAACAGTTGAAAAGCAAGTTATCTACTTGGAATTTCTTGAATCTTATACTCACATGCTAAAAAAAAAAAAATTACACATACAAATAGCATATAACAAGAGAGGCGTCACACAACTGAGTATTTTCCTGAAACTGTGACATTCTGGTAAAACTTTGAGGAACTTGCACACTATGATGATGGACTGCATGATGAAAACTTTATACAGTGCAAGTCCCATGGCTAAAACTAATTAAATATGGTTTTAAAAATGCCAGTGACTGAAGAATTCATTTCGTGTGTGTACGCTGTGTGTGAACATGCTGGACAGTTATTACAAAAACTCTGAAGATGGAGACTTGAAAGCAGTTATAAATAAAACCGAGTACTACCATAAAACAAGCAGGTTTTCCTACACAATAAATAGCATTCATAGCATAAGTGATCATCAGGATTAAGAACAGAAATCCTTTTAAGCCATCAAATAAATTTGAAATACTTGATACTTTCGTAGACTCCCCCCAAAATTCAAAGCTTTTCCACTGCAAGTAATAAATCGTGAAAGGTGATGCAGAGTCAAAGTAACTGTTTTTACAGATTACTTTAAAACAGCGCATGGTTTTTATCTTTTTGTTCCAAGTACCAGATTGCACTTGGTGCAGTAATAAAGATTCCAACCCCGCAGTGATAGTCATCAAGTTTAGCACAACCGGAGCATCTGTCAGAACATAAAAAGGATTCCAGCTTTTCATTAGCTTGTGTTGTACCAGATAGGCTATTTTACAGCATGCCCACCAGCCTGTTAAAAATATAAGGCAACTGAAAGTTCTGAATGCGCTGTTTGAAATGAGGCAAACCCAACTGCAGGAATACAACATACTACTGTTTCAAAGAAGTGCTACTTAAAACTCAATTACACCTATGTAGTGGGTTTGCGTGGCAAGGTTTTGGTAGCGGGGGGGCTGCAGAGGTGGCTTCTGTGAGAAGTTGCTACAAGCTTCCCCTGTGTCTCTTAGAGCCAGTGCCAGCCGGCTCCAAGATGGACCCATTGCTGGCCAAGGCCGAGCCCATCAGTGACAGTGGGAGCATCTCTAGGGTAATAGATTTCAGAAGGGGAAAAAAAACAGCAACAGCAATTGCAGCCAGAGAGAGGAGTGAGAATATGTGAGAGCAACAACCCTGCAGACCCCCAGGTCAGTGCAGAAGAAGGAGGGGCAGGAGGGGCTCCAGGCGCCGGGGCAGAGGTTCCCCGGCAGCCCCTGGGGAAGACCACAGTGAGGCCGGCTGTGCCCCTGCAGCCCATGGAGCTCCACGCTGGAGCAGATCTCCACCTGCAGCCCGGGGAGGACCCCAGGCTGGAGCAGGGGGATGCCCGAAGGAGGCTGTGACCCTGTGCGAAGAACGCGCTGGAGCAGGCTCCTGGCCTGTGGCCCCATGAAGAGAGGGGCCCAGGCTGGAGCAGGGTTGCTGGCAGGGCTTGTGACCCCGTGGCAGACCCACGCTGGAGCAGTCTGAAGGACAGCACCCCGTGGGGGGACCCAGGCTGGAGCAGTTCATGAAGAACTGCAGCCCGTGGGAAGGGCTCACGCTGGAGAAGGTCATGGAGGACTGTCTCCTGTGGGAGGGACCCCACGCTGGAGCAGGGGAAGAGTGTGAGAAGTCCTCCCCCCGAGGAGGGAGGAGCGGCAGAGACAACGTGTGATGAACTGACCACAGTGAATGATCTCTCCCAGTCCTTGCCTTGACTCACGAGCCTTTCTTTACATTCTCTCCCCCATCCAGCTGAGGAGGGGAGTGATAGACTGGCTTCCAGTGATAGACCCTGGCATCCAGCCAGGGTCAACCCACCACAACTTGTATTCAATTTAGAGCTCCTATTAAATTAGCTTGCAGATAGTGCTGTTTGTCACAGAAACCTTTAGGAATGGGATTTCTGAGCATCTATTTAACAACTGCTACATGCTGCTGAACTATAGCAAAATTAAACCAGTTACCTCCAAAACAGAGTAGGGTCAGTCTGAAACAAAGCGTAACTTCTTTTGCAGGGGCAAACTTCGAACAGCTTTCCACCGCCTTGCGTAATTAAGCGGCAAACTATGAGCAAGGCAGTTATCTCCTTTGCTAAGAAGGACAGAGTCCTCTTACATCGCACTCGCCATCACCAGCCTGGCTCAACCCACAGCACACCCGCCAGAGAAAAGAAGGAAACCGCCAGCCAGTACAGGGGAGAAACCTCCAGGGATGTTTTGGCATAAAAAGGACAGTGCTCAAGGCATTCTTGTATACCTACCTCGGCAAGCAAGCTGAGGGAGTGATACAGAAAGCTGGGGTTAAGAAATTAATCTATCAGTAAGAGCTTCTAGAAATGAAGGGGAAAAATGAAACAAAACAAGGTCAGGAATATATGAGCAAACAAAGAAATGCAATGGCAAGACTGAAGAGTAATGGCCTTAGGGTGCACAAAGCAACAGAATGAAACCCAAAGTTAGAAAGATCAAGCTAAGCATACTGATTGTCAGTCATGGACAGAAAATGGCCAAAACCCACTGATTTAGGGAATGGCAGTACAGAATCCATATCGGGCACCAGTGAGAAACTGTCTGCTGTAAATTAAGGAAACTGAAAAAGCTCAGGGGGAAAAAAAAAAATTTATCCATGAACCTAGGAGAATATTGGGTTCATCAAAGTAGCTTCCATTTGAAGAGCCGTGGAGGACCTCCACACTCATGAAGTGTATTACTTACATCATTTACATCTCCATTCATCTGGCAAACTGAGTTTTATTCTTCCTCTGATTAGCGTCCCTTACATCAGTTACTTCTTAAAAAATGAGATGGAAAGCATTCATCTGCCTTTAATTCCTTACTGAAGTTTTTATTGTTAATCCCCAAATCACTTCTTCTAACCACTTCCCACTGTGTGAACCCTTTGTCAGAAAGCAGTATATTAGCAGACAGGCCTAAGCCTTCACTCTCTCTGCATTGCTGCTACATAATACTAGGTATCAGAAAACAGGATGGAAAACATTTTTCTTGTCTAACTTTGCTCTTCTCATTTTGAAGGAATTACTCAAGGGACTTGTACTGCTGCATTTCGAAGAAGCTAGTATTCTACAGAAAAATGTCAAAATCATTGTCTGTTTTGCCTGCTACATGTCTCCATTACCCTTCTCGCTGTAAACCAGGCACACAAGTAAGCCAAGTGTCCTGAAAAGAATCATGTATATTAAGGACTTCCCAGAGCAAGTTTATCTTGACAGCATGCCCACTCATAAAAATACATAGCATAGAATTCTGGAAATATAACATTTAAAAGAAGCCTAAGCAACCAGTAGATTGTGGGTTTAGTCCCCACCAAAAAGACTTAAGCTTTTTCTGCCAATGACTCTGCATCTCATTCTCAGAGGTAAGACAGAGACACCAATTTTGGAGCCAGTTAGTTTTTTGACCCTATCACTAGTATAAATGCAGTAACTCAAACCTCATTGCTGCCGTCCTCAGGGGAGGAAGGGACTGCCTTAATGGGCAGTCTCTGCTGGATAAGGACTGAGGCTATACTTTTACACAGACAAGACAGCACAGAAGAGGAATTTAACAACACATCCACTTTGAAGCATCGATTAAGTTCTTCTTAATTTTAACTTGAAATACAGACAGGCATTTTTCAGGCTCACTCTGAAGGAGTTATACTTGCCCCTCTCTTACTTCATTCTTTTTCTTCTACAAATGCTTCCAGATCAAATTTCCATATGCGAGGGGGGAAGCGCATTACACACAGTTTGAAAAGCAAAACCAGTTATAGATGGAGAATAGGCACAATGTAAGGAAAGAAACATTCCCTCCCAACTCTTTCGAATGTACAAGTCCTACATTTGCTTCCACCACCAGCATTCATGGGCTGTTAGTTTTAGAAACATAAGACACCAGTTAACAACTACTGGTCGGTATCACCATGCTCCCATCGCTGTTACCATTCCTCGCCTCCTCCTTGCTGTTTGTTATGGCCAATACTGCAGACAGCGTTCAAGAAAAGGGCCTGCACAGCCTCCTCTGTGGACCGATACACAGTACGGCAGCCGCGGTTCCCACTCCAGCTTCCATGCACGGGTAACGTGTAACATGCCAACAGGCATCAGTCGCTTCCCAAACAAGTGTGACTTAACTGCGTTCCTTCAAAGTTAGCCTCCATGAACCTGGAATACCTTTTTTTAAATGTAATCATCTATTAACCTGTGATCTCTTAAATAAAAACCTTACTTCCTACCATTTTCACAAGTCTTTAAGGGACTGAAAAGAGGCAAATAAAAAGAGCAAGACTTGAAAGGAGTATTTCTGTAACATGCAATAGTTCCAAATTTCCAATACCTGAAAACTTCCTTTCCAGCAAGTTACCCAGTGTGTAGACTCATTTAGTATACCTGAAGACACAACAACATATACTTCCTTATTTCTGTAATAATCAGTCTATATCTTTTAGAGCATACTGTGGCATCATTATAGAAAAGATCTCAAAGGCTAAAGAAAAAACAACTTACATGAATGCATAAGAAGTTTATAAAACGTTAACACAAGCTTCATAGTTGTCAAATCAGTATTATTTAGCATTACACATATATAATTTCAAACCAAAATGTAAAGATCAGGTCATCTTTCATTTATGCACACAAATATATATAATCAGTCAGTGTTCTGACTAGAAATTTGATCCAAGTTGGAATCCCTTCTAGTTCACATTCTTTGTAAAAAAAAAAAAAAAAAAAAAGAAAAAAGAAAAAAAGGTGAGATTATTTTAAGGAAAGGAAATTAAACTTCCACGTTTTCAAACAGCAGAACTTCTAATGAGCTGATATATCTGAACACCTTCTCTTCTAGTTGATAAAAACAGAGCCAGGAGTGATAGGCTTTTGTCAAATTTACAAGCTTTCAAAAGACCTAGCCATATGTATTATCACAACAAAGTTTGAGTATTTCTTAAGTTGTTAAAGGAAGAGAGTGGGTACTTAGTGCTTTACAAATATCATTTTGTAATATCATTTGTCTTAACATCAAGAAGAAATTTTCCACACTTGCAAAATTCCTCAGAAAGTCACCAACAGTGTACTTGCTCACTATTTATGAAGTGATTAGCATAAACAAACTTTTAAGCTGTCAGCAGTAAAATACTGCCTGTAAATGTTCTGCCCTCTCTCCAGGTAAGTTTACGATCTGCTTTAGGATATGAGCAACTTGTAATTACAGTAAGTCATACATTTCAAGACTACAAAAATCTCTCTAAACTCTCAAACCGTACGAAGTGTATTATTCAGTACAGAGCAAGGCATTGTGTATTTTAAAAAGCAACACTAACAAGCTTCAGACCAAAGATATGTCCCAAAAAATCCTGAAACAAGAAATAAATACTTTTAAGTGAGAACAACAGAAAAGTGAGGTCTCCGAATTAAACAGCATAGCTTGTATCAACACCCAACAGAAACAATTTATGTCATGTAGATTCAATATTTACTAATTTGACAGTAATTTTAAAAATTAAAGTTTAGAGCTGCTCTGTGGCTACCAGGGGTTTTCCCTCCCTCCCCATCCTGCTCTAGAAGTCAGAAGATGTGGGGTTGTAAAAACCTGAAAAAGGAAATGGTATGTGTGAAGTCAGCAGTTCAGCAAAGCGGCTGACTGGCCATTAAGAGCTTTAAATATTCTTAAAATGCCAGTCTTCCCACATGAAAGGGTATTTTAATGTTATATTCAAATAAATGAAAAATACAGCTCACAGAGCTGACGTTTTTATCTTAAGTAAAACTACCAGTTGTAGTAGTTTACTAGTACATATTTACAGTAGCACAAGTCTGACAAATTGTTTAAACGTTTTGGTGAATTTAGCTCACTGAAACATTTGTGCTGTTTTCAACTTCCCCCTTCCAAGCCTGGAGTACTCTTCCTGAAAACATTCATCATCATTATTCCACCTGGCTTTGTTCAAATGCCTAACTCAAATTTCTTTCATAAAGCAAACTAATTAAATTATGCACGAAAAAAAAACCCGACAATTTTTTATGATTAGCACTGGCTTAGAGCTACATACCTGCGTGAAATTCTCTCTACACCCAGATACGTCTCCTCTGCCTTCAGCTTAGCCTCCCTTGACACAGACAAGAGCTCTCAAACTATTTGTTCTGTGAGGCACCAAGCATACTTTCAGCACAGTGTAAATACAGCAGGTAAGGGAGAAAAGAAACTGCTGTTGCAAACATAGTAAGAGATGCCCAGATGCTAGAGATGCCTATAGAGCTTTTCTGCACTTGTCTTTGTCAGACAACAAGCAATATCACCAGCTTTAAAAGCAGCAGTCAGGGAGAGTATGTGTACATGAGTGGGCAAGGGGGAGAAAGACAAGCAGAGGAGGGATGGTGGAAAAGGGATTTTACAACCTCTTAGGCAACTTTGGCTTCCTCCCATCTACATTGCCTCCAAACTTGAAAAGGACTGTGGAAGCTCGGTTCAGATATGATCTAACAAGAGCTCTATCCACATACCACATACCCAGCAAATCCATCCCTGTGGTCCAGATTTTTTATGCATCCAACAGAGTATCTAGAGAAATGCAAGCACCTTTAGTCCGATGCAGAAATCTACGAAAGCCAAATAGAGTGCACAATTTATTTATTTTTCTCATTGAAGAAACAGAGAACAGTCTTGTGGCTTTTCTGCATAGCATCTGTCTGCTGCCAGCACTCCAGGTGAAATTAGCTTGTTTCAAAGCAACACACTTGCCTCCCCTTGCTTGCACTCAATGCCAGCAGCAACATACTTCTGCTACCACCCTCTTTCAGCACTTAAAGTATCTGTTTCACTCTCCCCACTTGAGAATCCAAACAACATAGTGCTGACTGGGACTCCCTGCCACTGTATATTAACAAAGACAGAACTTGCCTCACCACATCTATGCGCTGCTGCAACACACCGCGGTGTACCCTGGCTTATACACAGGGACAACTACATTGGCCCCACATGCTGGTGCGCAATCAGGGTGCAAAACCAAACTAACCAGAACTAAGTAAAACCTGAAGCAATTTCCTGATAGCTCCCCCTTTCAGAGGATGTTTCTGAAGGGAGAAAATCCCACAGAGCTTCTGCAGTCTCCAGGCACACCCACATCCCCACGCTGGGCTCACCTGTACTGCTGCCTGTGCTGTTTCCCCAACTTCTTATTTCTCTAACTGAAAAAGAAAATCCTTCTTTAAACCCCTTCCACAAGGGATGGATCACCCTCCACGCAGATGCTGCCAAAAATATTTGTCCATCTGTTTGGACAAGCATTCATAAGCACCATTCAGTGCTGCTAGACATCTCTGCAGCTAACAGAGTGCTGACAGGTCAGAAAGGACAACTCCTAAGTGCTGGGAGGACTAGACAGCTGCAAATGCTGCACTCTTTCAAAATTGCAAGGTGAAAAGCCCAAAGCATCAGAACATCCACAGCAAGTCCCTATCTCTCTACCCAACTTCCCAGGACAACTTTGCAATTATAAAAACCCAAACAGGTGAAACAGGGTGTACCAGGGCAACCTCATCCACCTCTTCCTCAGCATGGCTGCATGGCTGTCACTGGTTGTGTGGGACTCAAGCCCAGGACAGAGGCAGAGCATCTCCCTCTCCACTACTCCTGGAGATCACCTTTCTGGAGGTGATCTCCCTCCCTCCTCCGCCCAGTGCATGCACCATTGAGCACCAGAGAATATTCAGACAAGGACCGAGGTAGAACCTAGGTTTTTTTTCCCTATGACAAGCTGGGGAAAAAAAAAAAAAAGAAAAAACCAAAGCAAACCCACCTACACGCGACATACAAAATTTTTCAGCTAATTATAATGCTGTGTAATTTGTGATTAAAACCAGTACATATCTTCTGACCTTCCCAGAAAACTGATATCTGCCTCTTTATAGCACTCCAGTGCAGGATACACAAACAAGAGATTTGGTATGAGAAGTGCCATCAAACATGTTACAGCCCTTTTAATCTCTGAGCCCCAACAGATGATAGTGACAATAAGGAGTTCCACCAAATTTAGCAGCTCTGATATCCTTTCACATTCCTCCATGTACAAAGACTCCCCTTTTCAAACTGTGTTTTTTAAATGGGCTTTTAAAAGAAGTGCCCCAAGAATTGCACTCCTTCCACTGAACCCTCCTGTGTTAATCTCCAATAGATTCCATACAGTACATAAATAATGGTACATGCTTCATTTTAGCTATGTACCTCATTAAAACAGTGCTACCTTCTTGTAGGTTTTATAAACTTCAGATGCTCCCTGAACTAATGGATGCTAGAGATGATGAAAGGCTCAACCTCGTCTTTGCCCTACACTAAAAGGGATATCATATTACCTTGAGAAGACAACAGCCTTAGATTTCCATCAAAGAAGTTCAAACCTTTCCTGAAAAGACTGAATTCCCTTGGTATCTTAAATAGAATTTGACCTGATTTGTGAAGTTGAAGGCCTAGAATCACATTATTTAATGAGGACATCTACCTTTAATGCAACGTCTTCCTTGGTTTGAGATGACAACATACAAACGGAAAGGCGCACAGAAAATATACCATCTCTGTGTAAAAAAAAAAAAAAAAATCAGTCCAAACCACTGTTCATTCTTAAGTTGCATATTACATTATTTTAACAAATCCAAAGAAGAAAAAGTACTTTACGGTTAGTTTGGACATAAGATATCTAGACAGCATCTTCGCCCATGGAGCAGAAATGCCACCCCCCTGCTAAAGCAAATGGAGGAGCACCAAAATTCTGTTGGAAGGCTTCAGTATTTCAGAAAGACTTTGATATAGGCTCTGCAAGTAATTCTGAAAGGCAGCAAGAGAACACATGGAAGAATCACAATAAGCACACACTTACTATTGCACCAATTTGGATCCAAAAGGATCAACCACTAACCATAAAGCGGGCGCCTTTGTTACAGTCCAGAACTATCAATCAGTCTTGAAGCTACACTGCTGAAATAAGAGACACACATAACTTACCATCACAAAGAAGAAGTGTATACTTCTTCAATTTGTTTAGATCAAAGATAAGAAAATACTGGATTTTTGGTCCTATTCCAAGGACATAGAAACTAAAGCTGTTACTTTTTGTAACAGGGATCTTGGAAGAATAGTCGCTAAGGGTAGGAGACAGTATACACCCTCTACAAGTATCAGAGCAAGCCCAAATAAAAGAGACAAGGGCGCTTGTAAAGGCAGTTGCTGCTTTCTGAATGGCAATGCAACGCAACGCAGCTCCTGACTTCCCTCCAGATCTGTCTTTGTTGACCAAGCAGAAAGACTAATAAGGAAGAGATACAAGTACCTCTGAGGGTCATCATCACCATTTATGCATCAGGTCCTCTTTGCCTATACACCTGCTGCAGATGAAAAGGGAGCCTGCTCAGGTACCTGAAGTCACCCCTCTACTGCTGCAGCCTCAGCTGGCTGGTACAAGAACAGACTGTCTCACAAAGCCCTTTCCCCAGCAGCAACCAGCACAAATCCCGCTTGCCCATCCCGCAAAGCAATAGATACATACACTCCACAAGATCACAGATATGGGATACATATTTTAGGCAATGTGAGGACTTTGGACGGAGCCGGTCACTCACCAAACCATCTCTTGTCGCTCCCAGGAGCAAGAGGCAGCACTGCTGCTCCACGGGCCGCCGCAGGAGCGAGGAGCGGCAGGAGCTGTCTGCCGGCGCCGCTGCGGCTCGGGGGCCCGCCGCAGGAGCGAGGAGCGGCAGGAGCTGTCTGCCCACCCTCAGCCCCCATTGCCCACATTGGCCAAGTCAGCTGGCAGGTGCATGAAGTGCACGCATACAAGAAATGGGACTCGCCCAGAAATATACACTTAAAAGAAACTACAACTCATTTAAGGACTTAACTGTTTCACTTTCTAGAGGCTTTTTATCTGAAGCAAATGAATCATCTCTCCACTTTGACAATGGTGAAGTACAGGTGGTGTGTGTGAAGAGCTTTACGTATGATGTCTGTCATCGCTACAACGCAAAAATAAACTTCACTGCATATAACTAATATGCAGTCCTAATAAGCGTCCTACCACTACATCAAGATATCACCAAATTATAGAAGCCTTGAACCTTAAAAGAAGTCTTCAAAGAAGCCATTCAAACTGTATTAATAAGATAATGTCATATATCAAAACACAAATCACACTAAAAAAAGAATCAAATCACATTGGAATGCTAACAGATATTCTGGGACTTCAAATTGCATCGAGCCAAACTGAAAATCAGAAGTATTTGCAAAAATACCAGGACTGCTACATATAACAAAAACACCTGTAACATTCAAGCACAAATAATTTTCTGTTTAACATTTCTGTTGCTTCATATTTTCAAACTGCTCTATTAAGCCTCAACAACTTTATATGGGATTTTCTGGCTCTTCCCCATGTGCTAGAAAAACCTTGAGTTCTGTTGCATGTCTCACACTTTAAAGAACACAAACGGCATAGCCCTTTACATTTACGATTTTAATCTCTGGAAGAAGCAATGAGCACTAAGGCTGGGTGCCTAGGGCCATTTCTTTCAAATAGGAATAAACAGAACTTTAAGTGCCCTGCAGATGCGGAGGTTAACAGCCTCCCTTGTGTAGGCTCCTTGAAGCAGTGTCCTGGTCTCTACCTGTAGTTCGTTCTATATTTACACTTAGAAATACTACAGTATACAGTCAAATAGTATCTTTTCAAAGATTATCTTAAAACATGCAAGAAAAACTGTGTATTTCACCCATCCTTGTTTGAGGTAGGAGTATCCAGACGAGCAAGAAAGCCAGCTGCAGTGCCCTGGACAGTTAATGACAAATGCCATTTCCTGTTAGTGATGCTATTTAGTATCAAGGGATAATTACTGAGGACCTCATTTCTCCCTGTACATCCACTTCATTATGAATCAGCTGCAACAGTAAAGGGACTAAACAGGGTTCACTCACAGCTCATGATCCCATTGGAATAGTAAGGAAACAATGAGGTGAAATCATGAGAAAGACACCCGTGTACAAAGGGCAGAAGGAGCTATCTACGTTTGCTTCAGGCTTTTTCACGTTCTCTCTTCTTAACTAAAGCCGCATCATTGTTTTATACACACAGGTTTCAGACAGATACTGGAATTAATACTTTCTCAGTACTACAAATTTCACTCCAGGAAAAACAAAATTACACTTGGTTTTCTAAAGGAAGCAGTCTGAAATTCCTCTTTTTAACCAAGGCAGCTATTCCAGAAAACAATGGCTCTGCTTTACAAGAGCACGGTAGCTGGACGCAGCAAGGAGAGTTGCAGCAAAGGGAAAAAAAAAGCGCATCTGCACATTCAGAGTACGAATGTACAAAGCCTTAAGGAAACATATTTTAGAGGACTGTCATTGCTTCTTCCCTGAACCAGCCTACATCAAAATCAACGCTTAACACAGGACCAAATTTTAAGAACAACTGTATTAGAGACAGTCACATTTGTGTACCCACGTGGCTTCTAATGAGTGTGAAAGTGGTTTATACTTGGAGCTATAACACGTAATCAAAAGCTAGTATTTGTTTTTTCCAAATCTGAACATTACCGTGAAAAGATATACTACCAAGGAACCTGAAATATATTACACAAATATTACTACATTATTACACAAATGTTACTATGTATTTACACCAAATTGAAAACTAGAGCATCAACTCCCACCAGCTGAGTCTCAAAATCAGTAAGCACTACTTTTGTATTCAAAACCAGACCATGTTAAAGCTAAAAGCCATACAAGTACTCCCTGGTCTCAACTTCAGTTTTACCATATACTCTTCCCTGTTGCCTCCCGCTTGCATTACTGTGAAACTTCCCATAAATAAAGGCAGCAACAGAAGTCTCTTCAATGTGCCTTTTCTTTACATCAATTCAAGTAATATCTTCCTTAAATAGTACTTACATTTTATGATACCCTAAGGGAGAAAACCAGCTCCCCCTGCCCCCAAGCACGCAGCCTTGTTGCACGAGTAATTTCCCCAGACACACTGCCAGCAAGCCCACTCATGTGGGTTGCTGCAGTCTGAGCAGCACTTGATGGTGGCCCGGGGAGAACTGGTACGCCACAACGCGTTCACTCCCCTATTTATTATCTGATGTTAATATGACAGCTTCAAACATAATTGTAATGCAGCCAGTGCCTCCCTGCCATTTCTCTTCCCACCCGCACAAGTGCTGCTGCTGTTGTTACTGACCCGAGTGACTGCCTCACCCACTGCTTTTCTCTGCCACTTCCACAGAGTAAGATACAGTATGAAAGTTTTAAAAATCCAAAGGCTTATGCTGCTACTCTGAATAATAAAAAAAATTCATAACCGGTTAAACTTGAAGAGCTGTTTCCAAGTCAGGCACAGGGCGCTCTGAAAAGCTATCGTCAAATCTACAAAGACTATACTTTTTAAGTTTCAATCACGAAGGCTACGTTAGTTAGAATATGCATGAGTCACAAATGAGGTTTACATCATGAGAACTCACTATTCACCTCTTCATTACACCTTTTAGGTTTTAGGATTATTTCTGGCTATCCTCCTATAGCCTAATTAATCAGTGAGAAACAGAAAATAACTGTAAGGAAAGGCATCAACTTCTTGCAATCAGTAACTACTTCAAAATTTTAAAAAACACTTGAAGTGTCTATTGTTAAAGAACAACTGAGCATAAAACTTAACTTGAATATTAATTTAATTGCCATCTTCAGCTACTGTCCCAGTAGCTGAAGAGAGCGATGACGAGCACCGCGTTATGAACACAACTTTCCAGGCCACGCTTAACTACTTTCTTCGGACCACCACATATCCCCTTTGAGTCGGCAAGCAACGTGTGCCATAACTGCAGTTTAACTGTAAAGAAAACGCGAACCGCAGCGCACGGCGAGCCGCCAAGTGCCCCCCCGAACCGGCCACCCCCCCACCGCGCATCTCCAGGCAGCACCCCCACACCCCTCACCACAGGGGTAC
>NW_010536758.1:0-35927 GCF_000687285.1 Phaethon lepturus | reverse complement strand
AAGGGGAAGGGGAAGGGGAAGGGGAAGGAAAGAAAAAGCTTACAGAAACAGAGAAGCAGATCTGCAGAGGTTCCTTCTCACTTCCAGCTCAGCAGTGTTTCTGAGTAGACAAGATCCAAGACTTCTAAGAAAAGGATAAAGCAGTAGATGAGACACAGATATTCCCTTCAAAAGCTTTTCCCCTCCATGTTCCCTGCCTGCTATACATAAGACGGTAAATAAGCAATATGTTTGTTTTCAGACTAAACAGCCATTAGTCATAATTCCCAAAGAGAAGTTTACTCGTAAGTGCCAAGCACAGCTGGGACTGTATTAACACAGTTGGACAGCAAGGGAAACTGTGCTCCAGAGAGATCAAGGGCCAAGGGAGGTTGGGCCATGAGTTTCTTTCCTTCTGAGAAATGAAAGAAACCAAGCAGTCACCTAACAGCAAACTTATCTTTGATGCAGCTTCCCCTCTGTGACACCGCCCGTGCACACAGATATTTCAGAAGACGTCGCTTCACCATTTGTATAAAACCATCAGGCATATACATCTCCATTTTACATCAATGTTGCTGTTAGATCACCTGATACTCACAACTCTATTCTGGACCGTCTGGACTATTTTCACTGTCTTTCACAGGCACCAAACCCATCGCTTCTTTACCAACATGTATTCACATCCATTACCTGTTTTTCTTCATAGCTCATTTCTCATCTCTCCACTACATTCACTCACCTCACATAGATAGGTATTCTGCCCGTCCTTTCTACACTACTCTAACACTAAAATCCCTCTCATTTCTGGAAGGCAGTATCTTCTCTCCCAGTAAACAAATCCACACATAACCAAGGCACATCCTCCTCACTCCACACCACAACACTCATAAGACCCAATGCTACCACCAGGCATGAGACAGATTCCAGACAAGAAACAACTAAATAATCTGTAGCTCTTCAGTTTAGAAGGTTGACAAGTTAAGGAGAGTACACAGAAGAGATCTATCAAACCACCCTGCAGCACAGAAAATGAAGAGAGGGTCAGATGTTCACTGTCTCTTCCAAAACAAGAACTACGGGGCATGAAACGAAGCTGGTAAGAGCCAGGTTCAAAAAAGAAAGGAGGTGGCAGTTCTTGTGTAGTTCATCTGTGGAACTCGTTGCCCAGGGTGTCGCAATGCCAGAAGTTTATACAGTTGAGGAGGGGACAGGAGAAGTTCAAGGAAGAGGGGTCAGCTGAGGATTCCTAAATACAGAGAACTGTATTTGGCTCATGAAATCCCTGCATCACAAATGGCGGGGGGCTGCACTTTTGGTCACCGTTAGATACTGCGCCATACGGACCTCTGGTCGGACTGTACAGCTGGTTTTGATCTCATGCAATACACAACACCAAACAGAGGAAGTTTCTTATTAAAGTGAAAGAACATTTTTCACAGTATGACTGACCCAAAAAGTGTATTTTCAATCTGCAGCATAGGATATTCAATTCATATATAAGAATTAATGCAGTAAATGTGCAAAGATAGTTGAAACAATACCTAAACTGCATTTTGTGTAGGACAGAAATCTCCTTTTGACTAGAGGTAGATAACAGAGTATGTGTAAATATCCCCTAAACATATAAAACCCCATCATTTTTTGGAAAAGTGATGTAAAATCAGTGAAAAATGTTCATAAGACATGAGGACAAATGGGTAAAAAGCATGATATTTTGTAGAGCTCATTTCTGGACTGCTTGGAAATTGCAATAAATTCTGTATTGAATAATTATTTCAGGAAACTTCATGTTGCTTATTTATCTCATAGCAAATAATTTTTTCCAGATGCTTTCAATGTTTCTTTATTTCTCCCACTCCCAATTTGCTTCTCTCTCAAGTTTCTTTCTCTCTTAGAGCAAATATTTGGCTCTAAAAAAAAAATCAAGAAAGAACTGCCAGAAAAGTCTGTTCTATGCCGTTTGTACAGTGCCCCTGCTCTCCTTACAGAAAAATAGTTTTAACTGCTGAGCTGCTGACATTATTTATGTGGATTTACATAAGTCAACTACACTACAGCTGGATTGAAATTGCAAGCACCCCACAAAATGAAAATATTAGTTCATTTCCATAGGTACATATTTTTAAAAATGCTTTTTTAAAAGCATTTTTGTACTTTTTGTAATTTGACTATAAAAGCTTCAAGCACAACACACTCATATATGCAGATAATTAAAATAGAGACAATACTAAGCTTATTCTGGACTTTTTTCCTTTTATAGAAATGTCAATTATTCAATTCTTTCAGAGAAACTTTCTCATTTTTCTGACATGACAATATACAAGTACTTCTCCTCCTTTAAATACCTGAAGAGAAAATCTTGAATAAACTGTGCTTCTGATGTTAAAAATAGCACTGCGTCTACTTATGACAGTTTCCATAAAATTCCAGTCACCAGGTCTCTGAGACACTTCAATAATTTGTATTAAAGGTATCCTAGACTTGTTCCTGTTGATTTTGCTTACCTAAACATTAATGATTCAATGTAGTAAATTTTAAGCAGTATTTCAAAGGACACCATAGCATGTTCTAAAATTAAAATAATCTACAAATCTTGCAACAGGGTAATTTCATTCATCACTAAAATGTTGCTGTTACGAGGGAAAGTTTGTGGCAACTTGTTTAACAACAGCCATCAAGAAATGTGTCCATGTAAGACGGAGAGGAGATTGAGTTATATCCTATGTTATTATCTTTCTAGATAAACTATGACAAGATTAGCAGCATTTGACCGCTAACACCTACCATTCCACCTTGCACTGAATTTCATATTCTCTTTCTTTAATAGCATTGTATTCATTTTGGCAGCTAAGAAGTTGTTGCCTGATTCGGGAAACTTCACTGGACGATTCTTCAGGGAACTGTTCCGCTTTTTCCAGTTCATGTTGCTGTTTTTCCAGTTCTACACTAAGACGTTTGGCTTCCTGCAACAGCTGGATCTCAGATTCCTGTAAACTACATAAAACAGAAAAATTTAGAACTAGGCAGTGAGAAACATAAGCTTTGTATTTATACTTCTTTACCTACCTATCATATTTAACTCAAGGTTTTCAAGATGAGATGGGATTAAGTCCTGAATAATCTGGTCTGACCTCCTAGTTGACCCTGCCTTCAAAAGGAGGTTGGACCAGAGACCTCCTGAGGTCCGTCAAACCTGAATTATCCTATAATGCCATGAGAGGGTTTTTTCCTGCATACGTAGAGCTGGAGTGGGATTCATCTCATCTAATTTTAACCAGATGAAAGATGGTTAGCTACTCTCGTTTATTTGTCTAGCATCCCCTAGAACCAGTGAAGAGTTGGGGAATCTGTTTTATCCTAAGAAGTGCTGAAGGCTAGACCTGAATCAGCATGGGGACCGGTAACAGGGAAGTATTCACCAGGGCAAGGCCCAGTCTGGGCTATATGACACCTTTAAGTTCTTAATAAATACCAGGACATCTACGCAGTGCTTAATTCCATGTTGTCATTGCTGTAGCGTTACCAGTATGTGAAGTAACTCATTTAATGATACACAAGCTGCAAATACATTTGTGGGCTTCTGTGGAAGCTTATTATGAAGGCTTGTAGACGTGATCAGTTATCTGATCTGACTTGTATCACCAAAGTCTAGAATCAGAGAAACATATTGTAATATTCTGTCAGTGTTAGAAGACTGGTATTCATAATATACTTAGGAAGCTATGGGGTGATAGCTGAATAACAGATTTGAAAGGCTGTCAGTAAAATACATTTATTATTATGGAAAAGTCTTAAAGGGAACTACAGTATGAAAATTCATATACAATGCACAACATATAACACTGTTCTTTATGCTATAGAAATCATTGTGTATACCTTCTCAATATTACTACACTGTAACTTTTGTATAATGGTATACTAAAACTAGTCACAAATTATGTGGAAGAATAAAGAACTGTATCACTGACCTTGTATTAATTAAAAATATAATGCAATTTAATTTAAAGCAAAGTAATTTAGAATCTTCCATATTGAGAAACTCCATATAAAAATTTTAGCTCAAAGATGACATTTATGGCTTAACAACAAAAACAAAATTACATATCACACTGAAGAACAGAGTTGAGATGGTAACTATAAAAACACAAAATATACAACTGACTATACTGCATAAACATAGCAGAAAAAGTTTTGTTTTGTGTAACATTTCTACTTAGATAACCACTTCCTTTTTTAAACCAGAAAATAAGAAAACCACAGACTTCAACAGGAAAGAAGAGTGTGCCTTTATCACAAACGAATAGCTTCATGTGTGATATATTTACATAGTAACTTTTTAAGGGAAAAATAAATTGACTTATCAGCTCAAGACCCTGTACAATATTTAGATCTTCTTTAAGTCCAACAGAATGTATGCTGTTTTAGGAGAAAATATAATTGGTTGCAGTAATATCCATTCATTTAAAATATAATTCTTACATAAACGAGAAATTTTACACAAAATTACATAAAACCAAAATTCTCAGTATTGTTTTTTTTCAAGATAGTAAGAAGATAAAAATAGAAACAAGAACTGAGTGTTGAATCTAAACCAGATCTTGCTTGCTATAGTTGCCAACAGTATTTTTTCAATCGAAGATTTAAATTTAATTGAAGACAATGAAGAAGAAACTGGACATATACACAATGTACACATCCAGAATCACACGAGTGCAAAAGTAGGCTTTCCAAGTCTGATGTGGCAGCTTTTGAATTTGTGAAGTGTTTAATAGTTTAACATAGGCGTAAGAAGATGAGATTCCCAAACTGCCAATGAAATGTCATTATTGACTTCCTTACAGTTTGGTGTATCAGAATATTCATATTAGGTTCCTAAATTGAGACGGTAAAAATAAAAATTTACGATTGGACCACATGATTATGTGACCAAATGGGTTTTCAGGGGCCAAATATGAGCTTGGGTACACCAGCTTTAGGTGCAGCCTCACTGCAAAGTGGACGGGTGAGACAGGACCAGAACGGGGTGACAGCCTGTTCCCAGAATTTCATCTGTGCAGCAAACATAAATTCAAAAGCACGTAACACTTTGAAGAAATGTATCGAAGATGTTATCTTCCAGGTGACATCTCAGCTTTTCAGAATATTAAAATGTGCAAAACTAAAACCAAGAAATAAAGGACTATTTACCACTAAACAAAAGATTACACTATACACTTATATCTCTGTGTACTTTAGCAACAGCCTTGGAAATTATCTGCACACAGACTAGTTGCATTCATCATATTAGACAAATTTGTATTGTATATCAGAGAGATCAGCTGCAATCTTTTGGCATAGCTGTGACAGGGATCTATGCTGTTTAAGATGTGTAAGACTCTCTCCTTGAGATTTTTTCTGTGACTAAAGGAAAGAACACACACAGCTTGAAGACCTCATCCAGTGTCATTTGTTTCCACATGTTATTGTAATAGCAGTGGGACAGATGGGGATTAATTAGGAAAGAGATTAAATTCAACTGTAATAAGTGAAAAAACAAGTTCTTGATCCACAGAACCATACTGCACATGTAAGGGTAAAGAAACAAAAATTAAAAAGTGGTATTGATTCTCTGAATGGTTCATTGCAGGAAAAAGAGTATACACACATACTGAACCTATCATCAGGACTCTCTTTATACACAACGGAGAAAACCAGACACTTGCAGATGTCCGTATAAGGAAGAAGTATGTGGTCCCTATTTCTTTCTATTGACTGTTAAGGGAGTGTAGATACCTAGTTCAGATGTGTGTGTCTACTGATGCTAACACATGGGCAAGTGAAACCTACTTTTAAGTCTGCAAAGTCCTTAAAATATCCTGGAGATCACAATCAATTTTTGCTAATTGATTTCCCTTGCTTTCTTTTAGCAGTTAGGCACATTTATCTGTGGGAATTAGTACTCAGTCACACGTTGGTGTTTTGCTTTTACACATGACTACATCTAAGTAAAGAATGTGTCATGATTCTCTCTGATTGACTTTCTTACAGAAGTATGGCAATTTCGTGCTCCTGTGAGAAAGAACGCGAAAGAACAGAGATGTGGAAAGATCATGGAAAGAATGAGAGACGTAATCTACCATCTAACATTTCCATGCTTTTGGTGCACGGTGTTTATGGTAGTTTTATGTGTGACACAAAAGACAGCTGAGTCCTGTTTTCAGTCAGGCCATATTCCACTTACTATACATACAAAGCAATTGTCTTTACATAAAAGAACATTCCATATGAAAGAACACTATGTAAATATGTAAAATAAAATATGTAGTAATATGCTTGTAGTTTTTCCAGTCAAAGACTAGTTTCAAACAAACATTGGCTAAAAGTCAATCAAGTTCAGCAGCTACTGGATTTCTACTTCAGCTCAGTGAACACTGGTGTGGTAGAAACCCTCTCAAGCAGGTCGAGATCCAAAACCCCACATAACATTTATTTCTGAGCAACAAGAAAATGCTTCTTGCATTTTCTAGAGAGTTGAACTGGTTTAGGAGTGTTGTTTTTAATTCTGCTTCCCAAAAATATTTGCTGTGCAGTAATCTAAATAAAGTCAGATGACTTTTTACAGAGTCAGAGCCATATTCTAACTCCCCATTTTATTCAGATGAAACTAGAAGACTCAGCTAACCTCAAGAAAAACTGTTTTCAGGATTTTGGGAACCCCTTTTCAAATTACTTTACTCAGCACAGATTGCCAGGAGGCACACCACATTCCCGCATAACACAAGTAAGGATGTATGACTTGAATTAGTTTTACAATCCTTAAATTAGGCCTTTGCTTCAATGACAGAATAGCCACAGTGCTCTTATAAGCCGAATTACCACAAACGCTTTGATGTGGACTGTCAGGGAAATTGGGCTAAAATATTGTTAATATTGTGGATATTATGGCACATATTACAGAAATATTACAGGACTATCATGATGCTGATTTTACTGATAATTATGGGTATACCAAAACGATTAGTCACAAATACTAATGTAGTATTGCAATACTTGCAGTAGGACTGCTCAGTTGTGTGACACACTGTTCACCTAGTGCAAACTGTACCATCTCAGCCCACTTTGTCCCTCCATCTTCTTTTTCTTCCATTCACACATGCCCTGCTCAGACTTGGCACCGGGCTATGAGCGTGATCTCCTCTTCTCTCTCCTCCAGCAAGTACCAGAGCAGGGCAGACTCACAACTACTACACCTAACTTCTGAGTTTGATTATAGTTTGAAGCTTAAGGTTAAATCTTCTAAATTTACTACTAGTCCTGTCTAATGAGACTGTAAATATTCTCAGAGGGTAAAATTCACATCTATTCAGATGTGACAGAGTCTCATTAGAAATTCTTAGGGACGAGCCTTTAGCTTCTTCAGTTGCTCTCTATGATGTTGGCTCAGCAGGTGAGAGTCTTTTCATACATTACAATTCTGGCTACAAGATCTTCGAATATATATTTATTTTAAACTTGTATATTGTCTGTTGCAGTCTGTGCTTCCCTCCATTGCCATTATTATGTTTATATTAAAAACAAAGATGTTATTCAAATCAGTAATTCCCAAATTACCTTCAATCTTCCTATTAAATAACAATGTTTTTCAACTTTATGTTCTTGCTTCCTCTTTATGAACAATCACTGTAAGAAAGCCTTAAATGATAATTAGGCATCAGCATCAGCATAAAATTACTTTAAATATGTAATGTTTTGGCTACTTAAACAAAGTCTAAAAGAGAAATATTGTACCTTATCACAGTCTTATGCAGCAGGGTGTACTTTCCCTTCAGCTCAGCTACTCTGGTGCCTGTGATTTTTCCAGCAGAAAATAGCTATGGAAGGGAAACAGACAGTTATGAAATCTTCTCCTAAGCACTAATATTTTCATTATGCTGCAACTTTTTATAACTAAAATTAGCAGCCTTTTAGTTTATGCAGTCTTTGGTAACATACGAAATCAAATACACAACCAAATCAGATACACAGGTGAAAAAATGCTTATTTACATAAGAATTCAAAGCATAAATATAAGAATATAAAGAATGTGTCTGTCACAACTACAGTGCTACCTGCACTACCATTTCATCTCTGATTTTTTGTCCGTATTAATATTTCACGATAGTTCTGACTTGACTTTGAACTCGGTGTCTAAGTCATCTGTTTTCCACATTGCTTACCTGGTTCAGTTTTGGTATGTACCAGCCACCCTGAACAGGTGAAACTGAGGCTTAAAGTCTGGTTTGTGCTAAAGTGGTGTCTCCACAGGCAATATGGTTGTAAAAAAGAGGAGCTGGGCTCAAGCTAAATCATCCCCAGGCCACAAAACACATCGTCTTACATGCCTGTGCAGGCCTTTGGCAAACACCAAGACCAAACCACTCCACATATTTAGTACTAAAAAACCCGAATGTGTGTGATGCATCCATCTCTTAGGTGATTCCTCAGGTGTCTTGAGGGCAGTAATTTGGGCCGATGAGACAGCCCTTCTTAATATAAATAGGAAATAGGATTAGGAGCCCAATTTTGCCACTGGGAAATACCACAGCAGCGATATGATAGTTACAGGTAAGGAGAACCATATTAAACCCAGGTAAAAAATATAAGGTCATCTGGTTCTATAAAAGTCCATAGCTAGCCTTTAGGGGCAGCAAGTCAAATCTGCAACTTTTATGGGAACCTGCCAATAAATGTGGTTGTGCAGGTCTCCTGAAATAAGAAACAAAGTTATTGCAGCACCAGGAAAATCCCAGAAGTCATACTTCAACCCTTATGTTTGACACAGCCTCCAGGGAAAGGCCTTTTTCTTAGCTGAACTAAGTTAAGAGATTCATATGTGGGCTATTCTGTAGATGCCCCTTTCTTGAATATCCAGGAGAAACCATCCAGAACCAGTCCTATGGTCAAGAAGCAGAACCCGAGTGAATATGCCAAAGGAAGTATGTATTTTGTTGATAGCTGTTTGATTTACGTATCTTTTTAAGCTCCACTGCAAAATATTTCATGGTAGCAAAGACAATCTTTGCTGTCTGCAGCCCTGAGAAAAGGAAAGCAGATCTTTCTTGCATGAGATTAAAGATAAGCAGCTGTCAAATATTTATTTTGGCATCCTCTATGATCCAAATATGCTCTTCATTTAAGTTCACAATTCCAACTAGCTCTTCTGTGAGAAAGAACATATTTCCCTATCTCAACCCATTTATTTCTTAGCCTCACATGTAAGTGTAGTTGTCCTATTTGAGTGGCACCTCACTATTGTTCTTTTCCATGGTCATCTGATCGATACCTTTGAGTTACAGTTTTTCTTACTGCTTAGCTTCTCACTGCAGACCTAGGCCATGTTTGACAACGTTTCCATAGAAATAAACTTACTTGTCCTTGAGGCTATGCTTTCTCCTTTATACCCATAAGACTTTTTACACATTTTACACTTAATTTCTCAGTTCAGTTCAGAGCTAAAAACTCTATTTCAATGAGGCTGGTTCTATACAATGTGAAGACATGTAGCTTTGAGGACTGCATAAGACAGACTGTATGGGTAGCATAACCAGCAAGTCAAGGGGAGTGAGACTCCTGTGAAAAGTATCACCACCAGATAGTTCCCATTACCACAGCTTTATTTGGAAAGCCATCAGAAACAGCACTGGGCTACCCTGATCCCAGGATTTGTTATTAAAGCCCAGCACACTGTTTTCTTGAAGATTCTTGGGAAGGCAGAAGGGAAAGAAAGGAAAGAGGCAACAGCCTGAGGGGAAGAAATAGTCAGTTGTGGAAGCATGAGCCTACTGTAGAAAAATTCTATTATTTGTGGTCATAAAAACAGATGAGGGATGATGCCCGATGCACAGATGTATAATGCTTTCAAGGCTGCTTTTCCCACATATGTTATAGTGGATGATGTGTAAATGAAGTGAACCTCAGAAGCTATGTAAGCTGAATCAATGGATGCTCCCAGAAATTCACTGAATGTCTGGAATAGGACTAGCAACTGTTTTCCTTACACATTTCTATCATGCTTGGGAATAGCAGGTTTCCAGTCCCTGAATACATTGCCTATTGATAACAAAAATTAGGGATAGGACTGCAATGACAGTACGTACCCACTTGGACCTGGAGCTATCGTTGTGCACAGTCAGCAGAGGATGAGTAACAGCTTTTTGCAAAAGATACTGAAAATGGGTAGGAAACACCTTCTTTTAGAGTCACTACTCAGTGGTCAGTATAAAGGATAGAGTTTGTCTTATTTGCCATCAGGTGGGCTGAGAAGTAAACAGTTTTCTAGCTGGTATGACTTTGGTTCCTACTAATATCTAGAATGGAAATAGAGCCAAGAAATTGATTGTCCTTCCATCTTCTGAAAAGGTGATTCACAGTCCTGAAGCAAACGGCCTCTTGTGGCCATAGACATTCTTCAGTTCAACGGCAAATGACAGCAACTATTATAGCATTTTTTCCTGTATAGTTTCTCTTCAGAATATTTTATACTTTATTCCATTACATGGAAACAAGCACATTTGGCCTTCTTGGCTTGTAATCACGGCCTTTGTCTATCCCCTATCTGTGGAGATATGCTTCTGCCTCTGGCGTTCCATTCCAGATCATCTCCTCACATATTTTTTATATATTTTCATTTACAAGGACAAACATCTGACAGTGGAGAACAATATTAGCTACCAAGTTTCCCTTTAGCCATGAAAATAGCATTTGGAAAACTGTAATCGAAAGGCAACAATCCAGAACAAATCTTTACTATTGAGGATAATTTTTCACTTATATAAAGTGACATAAATAGGGATACTTGCAAGAGTGAGCATTATTTGTTTAACTAATGGCTGAAACATTGAGTTTTATTATACAACCCTCAAATCAAAACATAAAGTAATTCACCTTTTGATTTTTTTGTTTGCCTTCATTTGGCTTTAGAAGAAGCTGCTGGATTCAGAAATGATTTGATGTGTCTGTGCTTAAAATGGATTTTGTCCTGAATGTTAGATATGATCTAATGGCAGTCTGGGTCTATTTACCTTTTTAAAAAAAAAATCTGGTATAGCTAATACAATTATCAACAGTAAAAAGTAAATTAGACTAATTTTGCTGAAATTTAAGGCTCTGAACTGCTTAGCCAGCATATGACTATATGAAATACATTGTAGGCAATGCCTTGAGTCCTAATATGCTCTTATCTGCCTGTTAATTTAGTGTAAATAGTCTTCCTTTAATAGGCTCACAGACTTACTCTATTTTGAAACCAGGGAAATGAGTAGTATTTCTAATAGAACCCATAAAGCACCATAGTGTATTATAATAATTATTCCTAAGTCAGAAGACTTATACTGGTGTAAACAGTAAAACATCAACCAGGAACATTAAACCCATATATTGAATTTCTGGATGCCAGTTGTCTCTCTAAACTACAGGTTTTGCATTTGGATCTCAGATTTAACAAAGTATATAAAAATTATTGTAACCAGATGCCATAATACAAAACATTCATACAGCTTTATTACTCAAGTTCAGTATTAGATTTCTTTTTTTAAATATCACAAGCTAAATTGGAACTGGAATTCATAAATATTTGTTTTTACCTCTATTTCTGAATGTTCACAACAGATGAGTCACATTTTCCTTTGAGATTCCGCCTAATCTGAGTTAGGTTCATCTTTGCCTTTACTGTCATAAAAGGCATGTTTTAACACACAATAAGTAACAAATTAATTCTTAAATTGCACTAGAGACAAAGGTTAATAATTTTATTCCTCTATAGCTAGATGATGTTGGCTATAGGCATAGATAGAATATTTCCTAGCTGTGTCATGGCAAAAATTACAGACTGCTAACATATGTTAAGTACACAAATACACATAAATCCTGAGTATATGCACACTTTATTTCATTAACCTGCATCTACAGACAGATTTTAAAGCTCCTACTCCATTTCATTTGATCAGTAAGAACTGAGAAACATGAGCTGCAACAGTACAGTAAATGCAGAATATATCAGCTGCATGGTTAAAACCTCGATCTGACATTGATAGGATTATCTTAATTTTGTAAAAATGTTTGTGTCTGTTATAACTACCACTGATTACATAAAATTTATACTATGTTCATAACATACAGAGAGCATTAATGTCTTCTATAAAGGTCAGTAGATTCCTATGAAATCTAGTGCCAAGGGTCTTGCAAAGATTACTCAAAAAACCCCCCAAAACAAACCCAAAACCAAACCTCAAAATGGCCTATCTTGTACCTGTAACATAAGACTACGCTGATTAATTTGAAGTACTCTAATTCCTAATAATTGCAACATAGAAATCCAATGTAAGAAATAGACCATATTCCTAACGTGCTTTGTAAGTCTGTTACAGACCACCCAACCAGGATGAAGAGACGGAGCTTATAAGCAGCTGGGAGAAGTCTCACGATCGCTAGCCCTTCTTCTCATGGGGGGCTTCAGCTTACCAGGTGTTTGCTGGAAATACAACACAGCAAAGAGGAAACAGCCCAGGAAGTTCCTGGAGAGTGTGGAAGGTAAGATAACTTCCTGACACAGCTGGTGACTGAGCCAACAAAGGAAGGTGCCCCACTGGACCTGTTTTTTGTGAATGGAGGACTTGTGGGTGATGTGATGGTTGGAGTCCAGCTTGGCCATAGCGATCACGAAATGATAGTTTTCAATTCTTGGAGACGTAATGAGGGGGGTCAGCAGAATTGCCACCTTGGACTTCCGAAGGGCAGACTTTGGCCTGCTTAGGGGCCTGGTTGGCAGAGCCCCTTGAGAGGCAGTCCTGAAGGGCAAAGGAGTCCAGGAAGGCTGGACATTCTTCAAGAAGGAAATCTTAAAGGCACAGGAGCAGGCCATCCCCATGTGCTGGAAGACGAGCCGGCGGGGTAAATGACCAGCATGGTTGAACAGAGAGCTTTGGCTGGAGCTCAGGAAAAAAAAAAAGAGTTTATGAGCTTTGGAAGAAGGGGCAGACAACTCAGGAGGACTGCAAGGATGTCATGAAGTTATGCAGGGAGAAAATTAGAAGGGCCAAAGCCCAACTAGAACTTAATCTGGCTACTGTCATAAAAGACAATAAAAAATGTTTCTATAAATACCTTAGCAACAAAAGGAGAGCTAAGGAGAATTTCCATCCCTTATTGGATGCAGGACGAAACATAGTGACAAAGGCTGAGGAAAAGGCCGAGGTACTTAATGCCTTCTTTGCCTCAGTCTTTCATAGTAAGACCTGGGTTCTCCAGGTACCCAGCCCCCTTGAGCTAGAAGACAGGGATGGGGAGCAGAATGAAGCCCTCATAATCCAAGGGGAAAAGGTTAGCAACCTGCTTACCACCACTTAGACACACACAAGTCTATGGGGCCAGATGGGATCCACTCAGGGGTACTGAGGGAGCTGGCAGAAGTGCTCACCAAGCCACTTTCAATCATTTACCAGCAGTCCTGACTAACCAGGGAGGTCCCAGTTGACTGGAGGTTAGCAAATGTGGCACTCATCTACAAGAAGGGCTGGAAGGAAGGATCTGGGGAACTACAGGCCTGTCAGTCTGGCCTCAGTGCTGAGGACAGTTATGGAGCAAATCATCTTGAGTGCCATCACACAGCACATACAGGGCAACCATGTGATCAGGCCCAGTCAGCACGGGTTTATTAAAGACAGGTCCTGCTTGACCAACCTGATCGCCTTCTATGACAAGGTGAACAGCTTAGAGGATGAGGGAAAGGCTGTGGATGTTGTCTACCTGGACTTTAGTAAAGCCTTTGACACCATCTCCCACAGCATTCTCCTGGAGAAACTGGCTGCTCATGGCTTGGACAGGTGTACTCTTTGCTGGGTAAAAAACTGTCTGAAGGGCCAAACCTAAAGAGTTGTGGTGAATGGAGTTAAGTCCAGTTGGTGGCTGGTCAGAAGTGGTGTTCCCCAGGGCTCAGTACTGGGGCCAGTTCTGTTTAATATCTTTATCAATAATCTGGGTGAGGGGATTGAGTTTACAGATGACAGCAAGTTGGGTGGGAGTATTGACCTGCTTGAGGATAGGAAGGTTCTGCAGAGGGATCTGGACAGGCTGGATCGATGGGCCAAGGCCAATTGTATGAAGTTCAACAAGGCCAAGTGCCAGGTCCTGCACTTGGGTCACAACAACCCCATGCAACGCTACAGGCTGGGGGAGGAGTGGCTGGAGAGCTGCCCAGCAGAAAAGGACCTGGGGATGCTGGTTGACAGCCGGCTGAACATGAACATGAACACACACCAGCAGTGTGCCCAGGTGGCCAAGAAGGCCAACAGCATCCTGGCCTGTATCAGGAATAGTGTGGCCAGCAGGAGTAGGGAAGTGATTGTGCCCCTGTACTCAGCACTGGTGAGGCTGCACCTTGAATCCTGTGTTCAGTTTTGGGCCCCTCACTACAAGAAGGACATTGAGGTGCTGGAGCGTGTCCAAAGAAGGGCAACGAAGCTGGTGAGGGGTCTGGAGCACAAGTTTTATAAGGAGCGGCTGAGGGAACTGGGGTTGTTTAGTCTGGAGAAAAGGCGGCTCAGGGGAGACCTTGTCACTCTCTACAACTACTTGAAAGGAGTAACTTATGATAAAATATCAACAAGTATTTACACATCTGCATACACACACAAACAGCACATTTCTAAATGAAGGTTTGTGATAGTTTTCTTCTGGTCTGTTGGATCTGTATTAGCCACATTTCTATTTAAAAATGCTGTGTACAAGACTAATATCCCAAGTTTAAAAAAGAAGTTATATTTCAATCCTCCCCCTTCCCTCCGAGATGAACTCACAGTTCATTGTATTGCTTGTAAGCTCTCACATTGCTGGGGTAAGTAAAATGGTTGCTGTCCTTAGTTCAAGTAATTATGTTGAAAAGGAAAAGAATGAGCGAGAAGATGGAGTAGTGAGGGGAAAAGAAGAGCATGTGAATGGCAACTGAGGACATCTTTTTTCAGCCCTGTGTTAACCATAATGCCTTGGAAAGAACTGAGATCATTTTGTTATACTGGTGATCTCAAATCTGGAGTTTGGAATATAGTTGGGTAAATAGGAAATATTCTTAAACTGTTGAGTCTTCCAGTCCTTTTCCACATCAGTTGTACTTAACTGTATTTTGCTTTTCTCATCTTTTCCTTCTCGTTAAATAATGAACTGGGACCCCATACATTTTTAAACACACTCAAAATTGATAAATCATCTGGATAAATGAAAATAAATTTTCCTTATCTAAATGGAGAATTATTGGTAAGTTGGATGAAGAGTTGGCTGCTAACAGATAGCTGCTTGGCAACATTTTGCTTTCTTTTTCCCCGTACTCCCATAAATGTAACTGCATAAGAAGTACGGAAGTATGTATCTTATTACTGGATTTACTTGTATCTTTCCCTTTTAATTTGAATTTTCTGTTATGTTTATTTTATGCTATTAAGTTACCCTTTCTTCTACTTTACACTTATCTTTAACTGATTAACATTAGTGTAAGTTTTTAACTTTGTTATATTTTTTCATGTTACCTCATTATCTGAAGCTTGGCTATTCCACCAGAAAAATAAAACATAACAAAACAAAACCTAAATTCAATATTCCAAAACAAATTTGTTTCCTTCAATCAGTGAAAAATCCCATGAAATACTGGATAATCGTGTCCTATGATAAAGGCTGTGGCTGAACATTTTGCTGAATAGGGGGAAGGGAAGAGCATATCCTTCATATTTTTCTAGCAGGAAAAGGTAGATTTTCTGGCTCTGGGCAGAAACATTTTAAATATAGGAATCCATGAGGAAAACAGAATAATACTTATGATCAGATATCTGCCCTGTACACCTGCATTACTTTTCTCTACAACCACAGCAGTAATAAATTCATGTTTGCCTGCTAATAACAGCTCACCATCAGAGGTCTCTTCAAAATGTCTTGAAGAAAATTCCAAGCAAAAGTGAGCACAATCTGCAGTTACACACAATCTTTGCAGGATATGAGGGAGCTCTTGTATATCCTTCCAGCTTGACTTCAGGTCCACTAGCCCCTGGATGTGGGACCACAGTAATTTCTCTGAGGCTGGAAGGTGGACGTAGATGAGATGTTGGTAAGAAAGAGAAGATGTCAGAATATGAATGGGAATTAAAACCACAGAAAGGAGAGGACCCACCTGATTAATAAGGTACACTTGCATGTGAGCAAAACTAATGAAATCTGGCCCTAACTGCATCAACACCTCCTCACCCCCGCATTAAGTGCAGTAGGCTTTTACATTCTCCATTTTAACAAATTATATTCAATACTTTCTGATAATCAGCTCAAAGCAAGACACCAAGGAACTCATCTGGAATTTCAAAACAAGTTTTCTGGAACTCAAATGTGATATAAATAAGAACTCTAAGAACTTTGACATTCCCTGTTTTGAATTTCAAGGCTTTTTAAGCTTCTTTGGGGACTTTCCAGAAATGAATGAAACTAAGCCAAATTTTAAACTTAAAAAGATGATGCAATCTGAATGTTGGTCTAACTCCTCACAATCTTGATAAAAAACTAAAAAAAGAAAATCATGGAAGAGAAAGATAGGCACCACCAAGTAAATACTGATTGACATAAATTACTCATAATCATTACGAAAGTGAAACTTTTGAAGGCTTCCTAGGAAAGACTTCATTTCAGTAGTCCCTAGAATCTCTACATTTTGGAGAAATAATGGAGCTAACACATGCTTCTAATTATGTTTGCAGATACTGCAAAATAACTAAAATGTGTTCTAAGCTTAAATGGAATAACAACACTTTCCACCTCTTCATTCTAAGCTGTAGGTTTTGTAATTATAACACGACATTGTGACTATACTTAATGTTATTTTAACACATAGAATAATCCAACATTTTACATGTTGTTCATTTCAAACATCTGAAAGGTCTCCTCAAACAACTCTTTTGCTTAATAATAGGAGATAACAGAAAAATATCAAGGGATTAATATATTTTATAGTTTCTATATACTCAGGATTTCAGTATAGTATTAGCCACTTGACAAATGGTTCTTCTAGCCAGTCTGCTATGTGAGGTTTGGAATTTTCTCTCTGTTTATTTGAAGAGCTTTTCTTACCTCTTTTGGATAATATTGAAATGTTTAAACATTCAGGGAAGAAAAAGGATAAATGTTCCTCTTTGAATAGAAAACTCTGTGAAAATCCTCACTGAGTCCACATTGTTTGGACACTTACCACACAGCTCAAGTGTTTCTTAGTCTGGGGAGAAGGCAACACCATCTCCCATAGACTTTTCAAGGGTTATGTCTACATTGCAGGGGGGCAACAGGTGCAAGCACGCTGAACCCATGTTACGTCTCTTGCATTTCTATCCATATTGCTGGCTATCAGTCTCCACAGAATCCATTTCATCCTTTAGAAGAGGTGAGCTAGGGATATCTGCTGGTGTTTGGCTTGCCTGTGCCTGATACTTCCAAACTGTCTAGACAAAGGCTTGGACCCATGATAATGCACTGAGGGAACTGAAGCTTTCTCCTCAAGTTCAGTCCATTGCTCAGAGCTTGCACTTGCACTAGAACAGTGCAGAACTGTCTACACAGAAACGGAAGACAAGGAGCATCTGCTCCAGGTCATTAGCATCACCATTGCCATCAACCAGAACTGAGAGTGATATGCTAACAATAAAACGAAGGAAAATGCAGCATTTCTAAGTGGCTAAATATAGCGATTTACACTGTTCTGTTTCTGAGTATTTCTGTGACTTCTCATTACTTCTGAAGTCCTGGCTATTTCAAGATGGGGCACCTAAAAATAAAGGAACAACAATTAAAAACCTATAGACATAGTATTTGTAACCTGTGTAGCAACAGATTTATCTCAAAAAAAACCCAACCCGGCACTAAAAACTACCAGTCCTGATGCCAGAGAATTTAATGATCGTAAGGACTTCTGTGACAATTTAATCTGATTTCCCAAAAAATACACAGGACAGTTTTTACCTTCATCACCACTTTTCCTACAGTGTTTGAAGTATGCACTTCAATATCACAAGACGAGACAATTTCTTAGAACACAAAACTCATTACTGGAATCAGCCAGTGAGAAAATTCCCACTGACTGGAACAGGGATGAGTCCTAAGTCCGTTACAGCCAGAACCACTTAAGTCTGAATGCTGTTGACAAATAAACTAATATAATTATTTCCTGGTTTGCTAGATTAAAAAATAGATTAAAAACCAACTGGAATTGTTCCAATTAAACCTTTCCAAGCTTTTTCTTTTAAAATTCAATTTAGGAAAATGGCAAATTAGACCAGATCTGCTTACCAAATGGCCTTACTTTTTACAGCAATGAAATGTGGTCCACCTTAGGAAAACATAGTGAAAATTTTCCTGAACATTTATAATGAAATCTGTTTCCTTTTAGCTAAGCTAGGATTTCATCCTCAAATATTCTCTCCAACACAAGGCCAACATCAAAGTCTTCAAATCAGACCGCATTAGAAAACAGTTTTCGAAGTAGAGGAAATAGTGTAACAGGCCATTTTGACACATAGGGTATTTTTTTTCCTCATAAATTCCAGGTCATTTGTAAAGATTAAAAGGCAAGAAATTAAAGCAATTACTTCAATCTTTTTTTTCTTTCTAATCTTTGCAGAACCCCTACATATTAAAAAAAAGTAATTATTTGCATTTTCCTCAATGCTTTGTTTACATAATTTTTATTACAACATATTACAACTTCATGCCATACAAGAGAAGAGTAGAATCAGAAAAAATAAGGCTAGAAGGAATCTCTGGATGCCGTTTATTTCAACCTCCTGCTCAAAGCAGGACTAGCTTCAAAGTTAGATCAGGTTACCTCAGGGCCCTGCCCTGTTTAATTTTGAAAATGCAGTGACTGAATAAGGATGCAGTGGATGAATAAATATTGCACCAGTTATAATATAGATTCTGTATTCTGCTGATGTACCAACAGCTTTCTAGCTTTCTCTACTTTTTACCCAAAAGAAGATACTGACTTGTCCTCAAGTATACTGAGTCTAAACATTGACTCCCTTACTTTGTATCCTTTGCATATTTTTTTCCAAACCATGCAGTTAAAGACTGAAACGTGTTGCCTTTAGACTTTAGGAAGCTTAAGGAATGTAAAAAGAGATGTCAGGATACAGGATAATAATTAAGCATGTGTGTTTAAGATTTTGATTCTTTTTAATCATCAAATTTAACTCGTTAAATTATTTCAGACTGCTTTCCAGTGTTTATAAGAAACAAGACAGATCCTCAGTGAGGCTCTTATTTGCCTTTCACAATAGAGGGAGCCGAAGATGACTAACCAGCTCAAGCTAAGACCAGATGTTTAAGTGGCATAAACTCTATTTTTAATGTAAATTGTTGCATCACAATTTATATATGCCCAGTAATTATCATCATTACACTTTTTATTCAGTCATCTACATCACTCATTTTTCTATATGGCTTAAATATTCATACAGAGTTATAGAAGACTAACACTTCTAAAATTACCTATATTTTCTCTACCCAACAATATCTCAGGCTTCAGCATATATTTCAAAGTATTTTGAGAAAAAAAGATAAAACCCACTAATTTAATATGTGCTGAAGCTATGATGATAGCAGAAAAACGCAATATGATTTTTAAATTAATGCTGTCATTAGAGTTAAAAAATAAGGTGGGATCTGTCTCATCTGTAACTATGTATACACTGACAGGCAGTAGATTTTGTCGGGTGAGTATGAGAAGTCCCCAGGAAAAGCCTATTTATTAGCCTTTCGACTAGAAAAAGATTTGTCACTGAGTTTTCTCATCATTTAATTTAGGTGATAAACAACAATACCGGAACCCATAAGGTTATTGGTTGGAGAAACGGAGTCGGGCATTTCTTTCCCAATGTTTACAATGAGCAAAATTATAACAAAAAGTAGCAAGTACATTTGTATAAAATCACAATTATATGTAAATCCATTTTACCTTAACAGCGTTATTTTTAGAGGGAGAAAAAATCACCTTTCTAAGCCATTTCTATTTGGAAGTTAAAATAATTTAAATAATTTAACAAAGTGATTTTTTGTACTTCACAAAGTTCTTCAGAAATTATTTTTCCCTCTTTCCTGTTCCAAGAAAAACATAAATGTAATGAAGAGAAAGATTGAATGAACTTTTTAAATATAGCATAACATTATTTCACAAAGTGAGGGCATAAGATTTATGGTTCCTTGAACTTTGTTGTCTAAAGAAAAGTGACTTGGCTGCATTAGTTCCACATACAGCATGCCAGTAACTCAGAAGACAAACACTAAAAAAAAAAATCCTGAGAAACTATTAATATCTACTCACTTGATTTTGATATGGAGTCTTTTTCACCAATATACCATTGAAAGGCTCATAGTCTACTACAAAGTATTTCACATAAAAAAGCTCTATATAAACAAGACAAAACAGAGTGGGGGTAAAAGCATACATGAAAAACGTTAATATACAAAGTTAGAGCAGATATGGCACTGTATTGCCTTATACAGAATTTGTACAATTTTACTTTTTTAATTACAGATGGATCAGCCAGGCATCCTGTAATGAAAAATAAACTGCTGAAAAGGCTTCTAAAACTAACAAATACTAACTAGGAAAAATAATATCATGAATTCTTTCCCAAGGCATAGCTCATAGCAGAAGTTTTGTCCCACAGTTCATGGGAAGAAGCAGTGCCTACATGAAAAATATAAAAATCAGCCACCATCAAGATGATGCAACGGGCAAGAAAATACTGCATCTGGTAGTCAATTTTGTCTTGCACGGCTTGGTAAAAGGGGGTAAGAGACTGGTACAATAGGCATTTCAGGAAAGGAGACAGCTTTCCTGCTGTCACCTGTTTGTCATGAAACTCAAAAGGAATATACTGAGTATACAGTACAGTCTTGCACCAATGGGTTTTATTGGAGCAGGGTTTTGCAGGAATCAAAAAGGAATTTTCCTGCAAAGGCATAGCAGGGAGAAGCTTTTGTATTTGTACTTCGTTCTTAGAGTGTGTTCTGGTTTATTTTCTCCATGTACTTAGGCAACCACAGGGTCTTCTGTGGCTATACAGATAGGAAAATATTCAGCAGTTAATTTTAGTTTTTGGGCAGGCAGATCTTCAGATAGCATGCGAGAAACAAAATGAAGATATAGGAACTTAGTTTCATAGACCTGTCTTTCTCTCTTTAAAAATATGGTCCTCACCTTAACAGAAGGAGTGATATTCTTTGACCACATGTATTTTGTAATATTTATTACATTTACGTTATCTACTACCTATAAGCTCTATGTCAGTGTTGCCTTTCTGCCTGTTGCCAAAATTTATAAATAAAGCAAAGACCAATTTAAAGAGATAGGAAATCCACATGGCTACTAGTTCTATGTAACCTGTATCTCAAGAATAATATTAACAATGAAAATCAAATGGAATAGGACTGCCCTCCTTTTTGTGCTCTGGTGTGTTCTCACAGACACATGAGAACGTTTAACAGGCAGGCCCACAATCCAGTGGACAACATAAAGACTGCTTGCACAAAGAATGACTACTGAATTAAAAAAGAAAACAATTGAATTAATACAAAAGAATCCTAGATCAAAATGTGTTTCTAGTATGGATTTGTGGTACATATTCCACATTTTGGGAAAAACTGAAGATTAATCTAATTACTTTTCATCCTCTTTCTCAGTCAAAACATATCACAGAATCACTGAAGTCTACAAAAAACATCAAAATTATTACTGTGACAGTTGAATCTTAACACATCCCACCTCTGCCACCAAAATGGTTTCTATAAATGAGTCCAGATGTGCTTCAGCTTTGTTCACATCAATCATTCGAACTGCTTACACAACCCTGGATGTTTTGTAGCAACTCTGCTGCAGGAGATGTTAACTCCTGGCACAAAGCCAGAAATCAGTGGGCAAGCTGTCACATTTTAAATTGCCATAGTCAATAGTTAAATTAGCATCTGCCTACAGTCTTAACTTTGTTGTTTTCTATTTGATCTACATTCCATGATCTGCCAGAAAAAAAAAAAAAAACTTGCTCTGAAAAATCATGGGAAAGGTTCATGCTGTTTTTGATAAACTTTGAATAAACAGTCCTAAAACAAGTCTTTTAAACCAAAATATATTACTTCTTTAACCTTGCAACCACTGGGTAGTTCTGTGAACAGAATTAAAATCTTCAGTAGAATTTAAGAATATCATGAGCTCTCAGTTATTTTCTTTATCGTTAGGAAGATATGCCTGTAAGATTAAGATAACTCTTCGGTCCACAGAAGGAAAAATAAATTCCTAAAAAGAAGGCTGAAAGACATGAAAAGCTACAAGAAAATAACCTTTAACTAAACAGAAGACCTTGACAGAAAATTCTCATTTGTGGTCATCAGCTGTTATTCACTTAGATCCTTTCACAGCTGAAAACGATTGGGTTTGGGTTTTGTGATTCCTTAACTACTTTAAAGTTTTAAGTATTACACAGAACACTCTAGGGATCTAGAAAAGCCATCTGGAAAGAAACTTTGTTTATAAACAAACTGCAGTTCTCCGTTTTTATCTGGTCCAATACTTCTGCCACTAGTTAAGCTGCATCAGCATTTTACAGTATAAGATTGCTCAGTGCTCCTTCTAAGGGCAAAGACTTATTAAAAACTTAGTTTTCAAAGTTTGCTTCATTTATCTCAAGGGAGATGAGAGGCACAAAACATGAAAAGGGCTGTGGCATACTACTTTGAGTTCTTGAAGGAAGGAGATCTGACAACTTGTTGGGAATGGACATTTGCTGACAGAACAGGAAGAAGGACCAGTCCTCAATTACAAGACTTCTCCAGGTAGAACACCACAGATATCTGATGCAGAAATGGGTCTTTTGGGCTCCAAACAGACTGGTGATAGCCTAGCAGCAGAACATCAGATTAATAATAGTATCTGGAGGATAGCAGAGCATCTCAAGATTACAAGAGTCTCATCCAAAGGAGGATGTAAATACCCCAGAATTAAGGTATATAAGGGACCAAGGAATGTATGTCTCAGGGCAAAGATGTTTGAAAAGCTCAGATACCACACGTGTACTATCTGAACTTTCTTTTCTTTCACATTCAGCATTACTATAAATTTCTGTCCTTCTTGAAGTCACTCATTTGTAATGGTATTGGGGGCTTTCAATGCAGCACAACAGTCATAAATTATAACAATACTTGATATGCATTTAAACATTTCAAGGCAATTCATAAGATGTGGCCTACCAAGGATAATTATTATTAGTTTTACAGACACAGAATAGTTTGTCCAACCCAAAGTAACACAGCAGATTGCAGAGTTCATTGTAAACTGAAGAAATGACACTGTGAGGGGAATGTGGCTTCCCAAATAACAAGGATTTAGGAACTGTATTTTATTTCTAAAGCTCCTCAAAAGAGGCTGGTATAGCTTTCCTCAATTTGAAAGTTGCAGCAATACAGGAGAACAAGGCTCTGTAAATACCTGATTTTAGAGAAAAAAAAAAGGATCCTATCAATAAAAAAAAATTTTAAAATTTTACTCACAAATTAAATTCATACATTTCATCTACTGTTACAAACATTTCTGTTTTGATACATTTTTAACAAAATGAAAGTGATGGCTGGGGGGGACTCTTTCGTCTCATTGCTGGGGAACTTTCATGGTCTGAAAGGGAGAGATACGCAGTTTTGCCACATAACTAAAAGCACCATGGCAGGTTCTGGGATGTTCATTTAGAATATGGGAAAGGCAGATTCAAAACCCATTTCCCAAGAAAGTACCCAGACCATTGTGCTATGCAGGACTCTGAAGGAATTGTTGTAGCAGGTTAGACAAGTGGGGTTTTTTTCACCAAGACTCCCTCCAGTACTGTCAATATAAGCCTGTGGTTTCTAGAAAAGTTAGTAACATTCCAGAGATCATGAATTTATGGAGTATGTGTGAGACTGTCTGTTTAATGTTTAATCTGTATTATGAGTAATTTCAAATAGGGTTTAGGGAAATAAATTGTTCAGATGGGACTAATTAAACAAGAACTGGTGTAAAAATCCTTTACTCATGCAAGTAATTTGGCTCTTGATTGAGCTATGAATGCACAAAGACATGTCCCTGTAGCCTTGCTTTAGGGCACAAGGAAAATGACACAGATCATTAAAACTGCATAGGTACCACGTGAGAATGGCAAAGGTGGCTGTAGAATAAAAATGAGGAAGGACATGGCAATTGTCACCTAGAGCTGAAGTATTCCATTCGGTGTGATTAGTCACACAAAGTACATGATTAACTCTTCAAGCTGATACGAGGCACAATAAAAAAGAAAAGCAGGAACTGAAAATCAGGAATACAAAAAAGAATACCCCAGACAGATGGGCCTATGGGAGCTCCTTCCCTATCTCCTTGCCTTGCTTTAGATTTAGAATTCAGGACGTTATTCAGAACATCAGGCTTTGCTTTGGGTTTTCTGGGCAACTAATCCAACAGTTAGGAAACCATGCATCGAAGGGGGGGGCGGGGCTTAAGTTCCCTTCCCTTCACTTAGAAAGATTCAATAAGAAATACCCAGAATCAGATAACAGTGAATTTTAACTGTGAAGTGCCATACAAATCATTAATATTCCAGATAACTATTCTAAGCAGTGCTAGGCAAAACAGGAAGAAGAAAGTGCTGCTCATCCTCCTTAGTTTGTGACTCTACCCTGAAAAATGTTTGGAACCAAAACAATACGTGTGTTTCAACATGCTCTGGGTTTTAAATCATTTTCATGAATATATCTACTCAGTGTTAGGAAGAAGAGGACTGAGTGTCAGTGAAGCTATTGCTGTGATAAACCTCAAACGGGGAAAGGGACTGCTTTTCACCTTTTCCACCTGCTGTGGTAAAACTACAGTCTGGTTTTCAAGTTTTAGAACACTCAAATGTTAAGAAACAGATGTTAGAAGACTACTATAATACAGAGCTAAGCGATTCTTTTCCCACAAAAGAAAATCTATGTACAACAAGGAATGAAATTGAACTGCATAAATGATCAGCACACATGCATTTCATCATTTTGCTTACATGCACTAGCTCTGAGACAGGAATACTCACTGAAACGTGCTACTCTTGCAAGCACTACCTACTTTGCTCTGCTATTAATCACTCGTGATGCAAGCACTCCCACCCATTTCTGAGAACAGCGCAGGCAGTCCGATAACTCACAGACTTCAAGCTGCCCTTATAAAGTTGTTCCACTTTTGCATACTTCCTCATACTGCCAGTTTCTCTGCGAAGATGAAGCTGCTCGTTTACTTAGTCTTGCTGAAGACAGCTCTCCTTGCTTTAACAAATGTCTTTGCAGTTGTTTTAGAAGATGAAAAGGATGCTAAAGAAAGAAAAGTTACTGAGACTTGTCCTATAAAACTCAAATCTAATCAGAAATGTGATGAAGGAGAGGATTGTCCATATCAGATAAATCTGCCTTCAATGACCATCCAGTTACCCAAAGAATTCAGACTGCTTGAGAAGACTCTCAAAGAAGTACAGAGCCTTAAAGAAGCAGTAAACAAACTGAAGAAATGCTGCCAAGATTGCAAGTTGCAGGCAGATGACAATCAAGAAAGAGACAGTAGTAATGAATTCCTGCTACCTAATGCAGAAACTCCAACAGAGAACAGCAAAATCCAAGATAACAGAGTAAAGGAACTACAAAGCAAAGTTAACAAAATGGCAACCAGTTTAAAAAATGCAAAGAACCAGATTCAGACACTGCAGGGTCGTTTAGAGAAGATGAGCCTCGTAAATATGAACAATGTAGAACATTATGTCGACAGCAAAGTTGCTAATTTGACGTTCGTTGTGAACAGCCTTGATAACAAATGTTCTTCTAAATGTCCAGCAATGCAACCAAGACCTGGTATGTAACCTGTTAATTCTTACTCCCTGTATAAGTTTTCTGTGCTTTTTACAAATATTAGGTAAACAATTCTAAATATAATTTAACCAAATAGCTATGTTATTAATTTCACAAGTTAAGTATTTACTTTTAGTGATTATTTATACTCCTGTAAAACATTTCAGCTGCCACTAGAGGGTTACTGAGAGCTGCAGGTGTTCAGTTCCTCTCAGAATTGGACTTTATTATGGAATTTAAAACATGAATTTTCCAAGGACTTTTTTTTGCAAAGAACTTTTTTTTGCAATTCAATTAGTAACCATGAAAAATTAACTTTATTTTACACCGTACTACCCTTCATTAAGGATATTAAATATCAGTGAACTACATAAATTTTCTCCTTGGATGAGAAGGGGTATATTTTCGCTAGGTGTTCCTTAGAAAATTGCATGTGTTTTTTTTCAAAGTGAAACTGCAACTCTGAAAAGGTCTGCAAGACATTATTAAACATCAAGTGAATCTAGTAAATATTTAATTTTTAACAGATGGATAATAACATAATTTTTCTATCATCACAGCAAATATCTGAAAGCCTCATATAAAAAAGCTTATTAACAGTACTTCTCAAGTGGGTACCATATGTACCATCATTTTAATACTAAACCCTTAGCATGAATCTAATATAAAAGCAATATAAAACAGAAAACAGGTGTTATCACTGACAAACACTTTTTTCTTTTACTTTTTAATTGCCCTAATTAAAATAAAGAAATAGAACTAATTTCTTTCTAATGTTGACTGTTATTAAGGGAAGATTGAGGGGTTTTTTAAAGTCATTAAGTTTTTATATTACATATATGAATCTTTGAAAACAAGAAATATTCACTAGATTGTCAGTGGATTCTACCACTTAGATATCATACATATGAAGATAGGGCTTTCTAGAGATAAAGCAGAAAGATCAGGCTACAGTTTTTAAGCCTCTGTTGCTTAGCATTCAAATTTAAAATAAAACTGTTCTTCTCTCTACCCATATTGAAAATTGAAGGATCTGCAGACAGTACAGTGTATGTACAGCTGAAATTCTTGAAACTGAGAGAAGAGCAAATTAATAATAATAAAAGTAATGATTTTACTATATCAACAATCAGCTTAAATCAGTTATAAATCAGTATAAATCAATTACTTTAATTCACGTATAAAACATTCAGCTAAAGAATGAGTGGTATTTGGTATATTGATAATAGGCAATGAATCAAATTCAAGTACAGTACTTAATAACAGACAATTCATCTTTGATATTTCTCACATTTACTGAAATGCTGGGTACTGTTCATGGGATATGATCACGTAGATATTCCTTATATTTTACAGTAATTGATGCTAAAAGTATTTGCAGCATCAATATATACATTATGAAAACTAGCAAGGATAACAGCTACAACTTTTTCCTATACAGGAGTTATTCCTGCATCCACTGAAAGTGACAGCAAAACTTTATTTAAATAGGAGTTGAATTGGATTATAAAAGCATTTTATCTGAAATATATATTCTCTGTCAATATCTGCTCTGAAACTTAGTCCATCAAAGATCTTACACAAAGTTCAGTGAAATAGATGAGAGTCTATTGTGGATTTGGATTTGGCTTTTAAGCCTTCAATTCCTATGCATTGTGCTTTCATAGATGCCCAGATTTTGTACTGGCAAACAAGGAGTCCTGAGTCATCCGCTGCTGCAGCCTGAGAACACTCCTCCCTTTCAAGAAGTAGTTTGTTTAAATTTTTCTAGGAAAAATATACAATTCAAGTCTGAAAATGAACGTGCCCATAAATTCAAACATGCAATAGGAATGAACATTATGGTTTTGACTCTTAACTCAGAAATTCTGAGAGCTCTCTGTATCACTTAATTAAGCACATGGAATTATAACACCTTGCTGTTGCACACAATGTCATTACTGGATGACTTTGTGGATCAAATCTGGATTTTCACTCTGCAGGAAAAACCTGGGGGTATTTTTCTTTTGAATAAAATACATCATCCATTGGTGGGAAAAAGCTGTGTTAATGGTAGATGTTAAAACTTTTCCTTACTGTAAAGCCAGCAATGCCACATACACAGGAAAACATCATCACTTTTCTAGCTTCATCTTTCTAGGAATCACAGTACTACTACAATAGATGAGACAATTTTATTACTTTTTTCCTGCTTCCTAAAGTACAGTCAACATTAACACATAAAACATTCCTAATGATGTTATGTTCTGTATCAAATTATGTCAACTGAACAATAGCCAAGTTAAAGTCATTCCCATCTTGACCAAGTTTTGCCTCTGACATACTGCCAGATGAAGATTTAAATTATAGACAGGGTGTGATGGTATACATTTAAATACAAAAAGCAGCAAGCATATAAACATGAGCATTAGAAATATGGACTGAAGAAATCAGGCTAAATTTACAGGATGTAATGAAAAGCTAAAGAGAAAAGTAGAGAAAAGGAGAAAAGGGAAAGCAGACAATCAAAACACCTCCATATTAGGCAGTTTTGATACAAAAAGTCATTTAAGTGGGTTTTTTTCGGACAGCTATCTGATGCAGAGATCCTAGGTGGCATCTATTATAGAGTAAACCTGATGGAAAAAAAAATGAAACTGTTGTAATACTATTTCCTATGTAGAAGACTCTCAAATCCAAGTTCTGTATGCCACATCAGTCTGGGTAAAAATTTTGTTTATTTTTAAATTGAAAATATGTTTATTCTAACACTATCTGTTCTTTCACCAGTTATACAAATAATGCAGAGAGACTGTGCTGATCATTACACAGCAGGCAGAAAGAGTAACGGAATCTACAGGATTAGCCCTGACCCCAGAAATGATAGCTTTGACGTTTACTGTGACATGCAAACACATGGAGGCGGCTGGACAGTGCTGCAACGGCGTCAGGATGGTAGCACTAACTTTAACAGAACCTGGAACGACTACAAAAATGGCTTTGGAAACCTCAGCAGGGAGTTTTGGCTGGGGAATGACAAAATTCACCTCCTGACAAAGAGCCAGGAAATGCAACTGAGAATTGAACTTGAAGATTTCAATGGCATCAGAGAGTACGCAAAATACGAACACTTCTACGTGGCCAACGAATACCTAAAGTACCGTCTAAGCGTTCGCGGCTATAGTGGCACAGCAGGAGATGCCCTTCACTACAGCAGGCACTACAACCACGACCAAAAGTTCTTTACAACTCCAGACAAGGACAACGACAGGTATCCTTCAGGAAACTGTGGCGCGTACTACAGCTCTGGCTGGTGGTTCGATGCATGCTTGTCTGCCAACCTCAATGGCAAGTACTACCACAAGAAATACAAAGGTATTCGCAATGGCATTTTTTGGGGTACATGGCATGGCATTTCTGATGACATTCCAAGTGGATATAGGCAAACCTTTAAATCAGTAAAAATCATGATCAGACCAAAAGGTTTTGTGCAGTAATTCTATACCTTTCTCTTAACTAGTTTGCATTGGACTGCACTCAAAATCATACTTACACAGTATTATGCTCAGAATTCAAGTATTCAGTTATGTTTGGCATAAAGTAGTTCTAGAGAAAACAGCATACTTCCACATAAATTTTTAGAGATGGTTTGACCCATATAATGTATTAAAAACAGCATGAATGTTTCTGAATAGTTATTGCTAAAACTTAGCACAGGTTAAGTCTTGGTATCATTATGTAAATATTCTAAACATTGCTTTTGGTGCTTTTACTGACTGTGATATACCAATTTTTATGATTTAAAACTTTTAAATTATCTTTCACAAATAGTGTCTGAATGAACACCTACATTTTAACCTGAAAAT
This sequence comes from Phaethon lepturus, assembly GCF_000687285.1. Lineage (NCBI taxonomy): Eukaryota > Metazoa > Chordata > Aves > Phaethontiformes > Phaethontidae > Phaethon > Phaethon lepturus. The sequence continues at coordinate 6,177 of NW_010536758.1, read as the reverse complement.
AACTCAGAGGTGTAACTGATAACATATACATTTGTCAAAACTTAGAATGAAAATTAGCCTCTCTGAAACAGCTTGACTCTTTGTATTATCTATCCTTCACAACTTCAAAGGTATACCATGGCAATGTCAACACAAATTTCAAAAAGTATTACAAATTATTATTTTTAAAGGACTATGAAACAGGGGACCACATGGTTTTGAAGAAAACTTAGAAAATTAAGATGATTCCTCAAATCTCATCGTCTTTATCAAAGATTACTCAAAGGAGTTGGTGAAGTAATTGAATAAAAGCAAGTGGAAATACTGTAGAGAGCACATAATGAAAGACAATATTTCTTGCTCATTTTGGTTCCTCTATTCAAGCTCAAGATCCTATTTGTCATTTGTGGGAGAAAGGAGCCATTATGTAGCTTATTGCACATCTATATAGACAGGTAGACAGGTAGGAAGAAGACACATCAAGAAGAATCCATGTCTTTGCATTAATGCCTCTAAATACTTGCAAAAATAGTCCCCAGCATCATTTTGCTTTCTCATGAATCTTTTAGCTAAGCCAAACATTACAATATCACTCTTGTAGAGACTCAAGCTCTCATTTAAGTACTTTTCACTCTGTACCATCAAACCTTAAAATTATAAGAAATATTATAAATATTTTGTAAGATACGAAAAGATTGTGTTCTCCCCATTTTCTGAGTACCCCTTTTATAGCCACAGAAACATGAACAACCCACTGGCACTTATAAACAGAAAAGAGGGTATGTGAAAGACTTTTTTCTTGTAAAATATAACAAATTAAACCATCAAATTTTCAAATACTTCAGGAAGTACAAATTAGAGATACTATTATTAAAGCTCATGTTGTAGATAGTGAACACAAATTTGACCACACATCTATTGCCTACCCCAGAAAGGACATGTCTCTATACTTACAGTAATTAACAATCTGAGCAGAGATGCAATTTATCTTAGCAAGAGGCTATTTTGTTATATTGCTTATGCCAATCTTGAGATGCAGCTAAACTATAATAACACTGTTAAAGTGTGGTCTTTGCTGGCATAGGCTTTTTGGTTAAAAGAGACATAAAAAAAAAAAAGTATACACCTGACCTAATACTTTACAAAAATTACCTTTACTGTTTTTTTAAGATGATATCAGGAACTATTATGGTTACAAGTTATGCAAATAAGCAACAGTGGCAATAGCTAAATTGTAAAATATTAATATATATATTTTAAGGAAGTAAATACTTTGAAGGATATTTCAGTGTGAAGTGTAATTTGGTTTATTTTATTTCAATTTAAAAGAGCAGTGGAAAATTTTAATTGCAAGATGTATAATTGCTTGAGAACATGTTTTGAAGCTATAGAATATTTATTTTGGAATAAAAAAGGATTGCCTAAAGAAAAAAAAAAAAAAACAACTTCTGAAGTATTAATTAGAAGAGCAAATATCTAATTGCATATGATTATATTTAATCATTATGCATTAAATGCACAATTTGCTCCTATTCATTATATGGTAACTAGCTAAGTATGACTTACAGTATCTACAAGCTTCTACTTGAAAATGTCTTTTTCCTGCTAAGCTGTTAGAAGAGAAACTGTCCTTTTTAAATCCTGTTTAAAGGAAACTTTGTAAAACACAGAAATTTTAACAGAATAAGCGAATGTGACTAATATCACCTAAAAAAGCCTTGTCCCAAAAAAACCCCAAGAAGAAGTTGTAATGTTGTTACACAAATCTGAATATTACCTGCCTGCCTGGAACTGTTGTAGTTGAATCTCCATCAATGTGTACTAGTATTACAAAGTGTAACTCTATCTACTTGTTGCAACCATTATTTTTGTTTCCCCTTGGTGTAATAAAATTGTCATGCTTAAAGCTGTACTACTGTCATAGGTGTTTATGGGGACTATCCAAAAATTATCATAAATTCTTACATTGATTTTCTGTAAAAACTGAACCAATAAGAAAACACAGATAACTTTAGATGACCAACAAAGACGACTATGACGTGCCAGGAGAGTAATTGATAGTGGTGATAGTTCTTAAGATACCTGTTTTATGACACTTCAGCTGCCAGATAATAAGCAAAGGCTGAAACCTCAGACATCTTTTTGAAACTGTTCATGTTTCGGAAGAGAAAAAAGTAATTGCCCAATCAAGAATTTACACAACCTGTATCTTTAACATAAAAGAGGAGAGTAAATTAATCTGTTTTTTATATAACACACAACCTTTCACATCACATGCAAGTTTCATCAAAGCATGGGAACAGAAATAATACCCCAAGTTAAAGCATACAATTTTTTATACAAACAAAAGCACTTGGTCTCTGCTTAAGGCTTAACAATTCAAAACATGTCTTTCAATTTATGGAAAACATCTATCTAACACTGATTATCATATGAAAACACTTGTAGTTTTATCTTGCTAATATTTAAATTGTGAATTTTAGTGAAGACAATTATTAACAGTGGGTTTGTTAGCAAAATTCCTATGGGTTGTTTCCAAAAAATAAAGGCATAAACCCATCTGTTCAATGTGACCAGCCAAGCAGACTGTAATGTTTTGGCTTTCTATGCATTGCTTAAAAAAAAAAAAAAAAAATTCAGAAAAAACGGAGAAGAAATGAAAAGAAGGCCTGAAAGCAGTGATAAAAATTTTTTTCTTCCTTTTTTAATGCAAATATGTGTTTCCTTACTGGTGTTTTTTGAGAAACACTGCAGTCAAACTCAGAGTGAGTTGTGAACAACAGACAGTTTGACAATTTGGTGGAACATAAACTTGCATTTATGTGATTATTTTCAAAGGAAATTTAGATTGTTCTCAATCCATGCCTAGAACACTATTTTTATAACTTAAACCAAAATCAAACAAAAACAAAGTGCTAAATTTACTTAGCTTCTATGACTTACGTGTCAGAAAAATCAAAACAGGAGAGATGTGGCTTTAAGTCTTCTTAGAGAAAAGAGATAAGAACTAAATACTGGCCTACCAAAAAGGAGATTTGAAATATTTTTTTATAAATGTGTGCTGTGTTCCTTTTTTTCAGGAGATAAAAGAAAAATTATATGGTATATATAGGTCTGAAGACATTGACATAAGTTTCAAAGAAAAATGGCTGAGCAATACCATCCACAGGCCCTGCTAAATGCAAATATTCCAATTACTAAAATGGTCTCTCTCATTCACAGCTTTAACGAAACTTTTATGGAGTTATAATACTTCTGCCAGAAGTGAATTTGGCCATCCTCCTCAACAGTAACCAGAAACAGAAAGCAATGTTTTAAGATGATGTGTCAAATCCAATGCTCACACAAGTCCTTGTTCATCAAATCTTTCTCATCTCAGTAAAAGAAGAAACCATTTGGAAAATAATCAGTAACTGGAAAAAATATCCCCAATTACCTAATTATGTTCATATAATCAAGACAAACTGTAAGTCTAATTAACATTACACTTCTACTGAAACAGTATGCCAACATCTAGAATTACACAGTAGAAAAAAATAAGTATGGTTTACACACTTATTTTTAAGCAATTACACGGAGTCAATTATTTTTATGGAGAAACAAGAAATTTCAAGAAACAGAAATTCTCATTTGTTTCTTTGGACAGAGCATAAAAGCCCCTCTGCTTACCTCTGCAGCTCAACTCTGTGTGCTAAACCCAAAGACAAGGATTCTTTCTCATGCAAATCTTTAAAGGCTCTGTTCATTAAAGAGTATTTGGACACAGGTTTTTTGAATAAGTAAACCAGAAATCATCTTTTTAACATTTAAAGTAACCTAATCTGTATAACACATGATTCTCCACCACTGGACATTTTTACTGAATCTGTTTAGTTAACATTGCTCTGGCTTCCTCATCACACAGTTGTGCTGACACACACATCGTAAGCCAAGGCCAGGTAGACTCACAATTTTAGTACAAGATCATCTTGTTCTGGAATATCAGGTCTCAGATACATATTTTGGGTGAGAAAAGGGGAAGGGGGAGATAACTTTGGAACATAAGCAATACACTTGTCTTTTTAAGTCTCATGGGTCTCAGAAATTGTTGAGAAAAGGTCAAAACGCAGGAAGATGCTGCAATTAAAGATAATTCCTTCTCCTAGCCTTGCAGCCTTAGGGAGCTGTGTTTCCTGTGTGTGGCATTAAACCTGCACTCGACTTTATAACAGCATAGAAGAGACAACACATCATAAATGCTTTCAAACCTGCTTTTTGGAAATTAACAGAAATACCACCTGCTTTGTGATTATCTGAACACATCCAACAGCTTCCTGGCCTTGTTTCCTCACAATGTCACCTCCTAGCAGCAAAAAGAATCTCTCAATGGCAAAAGCATATTATACTGGCTCTGTTCGCACTCCTGCTGTTTAAAGGCACCTGTAAATTCACTCCAGTCCTCTACAGCTTTTTATAGGAGTTACCACCAACTGGAACAATAAACTTGCCTATCGCAACCACTGATCAGTTTAACGTTCACTACGCAAACTACTGCTTGCTTGCTGAAAGCTGTTGCAAAACCCAGACTCTAGCTTACAGACACATTATCATCCCTAGCTGACTCCCCAAATGACCATATCAACAAAGTTAAAAAAGGTTTATTTAATTAGCAGCCAGATTCCTATGGGTGGAGGTGGAGGCAACATCTGTCTTTGCTGTCTGTGCTGACATATTTAGATAGCTTTTTTGTTGTGCCAGGAGCCTTTGAAGCACGTAATGTGAAGTATGCCAGGATCAGCTTAAGTTTAAAAATTTTGTTTTCATTCAACAGCTGCATTAAGATTTTTACATCTTTCATAGAGCACATACATGTTTGGAGAGTACTGAAACAAATTATCCACAGTTACCATGCAAAAATATACTGATGATCGTACTTTAGACGAGGAGAAAGCACACTACAGTGTGTCTAGGTGAACAGAAATTAAATTGGTGCTTATACAAAAAAAATTAAATTTCTACCTTAGTCTACCAAGCTAGCTTTTCTGTGAAATTTTTCATTTAAAGATGTATCAACCTTTTTTTTAAAAAAGGAAAGTTGTTTACACCTACCATTTAACCTAAGTTAGGAGAGAATTAAAAAAATAGCTTGTTAGCAATAGAAATTGGAAAAGGCTATATTTTCTAGAGTGGTATTGTTAATTGTCAGAATGCCATTGAAGAAATATATGAAATACTGATTCTTGGTATTTATATTTGAAAGCTGTAGCCAATCTTCATGTGACTTTCTCTTCTTTCCTGCAGCACAGTTGAGAAAAAAGAGAAAACCATTTCCCCCCTTAAGCCCCATTCAAACGGTGAACATATGCATCATTCCATAAAGCTCTTCCAGCTAGCAGACCCACATGAATCAGCATCAAATCAGCAAAATCAAAAAGCAAAATTTGCTTGAGAAGTCTCTGTCACTATACAGTTCACTTTTTGGTAAACATGGAAACTTTGCTCTTTGTTTCCAGTAGAACCAGGATTTCAGTTAACAACTTTATTAGCAGTTCAACTGCTTTTGGCAGTCAGGGGTAAGAAGTTCACTAATCTCAGGAAGACTCCGAGTTTCAAAACAGTAATGAAAAATATTCATGAAAGGTTGTATCTACTTCCTGATGAATGGTGGCCATAGGTTGGCTAGACACCAGCAAAAAGAAATGTAGCAATGTTCCATCAAAAAAAGCAGCACAAATGAAAGATTTGGTGCTTGTATTTTTATAGAATACAGAATGCAACAGTCTGCATTAGACCAGTCAAAGAAATCTTCCCAAAGGAGTTTATTCTTCTGCAGGTTTAGATTTAGCACATAAATGGATGACACTCATTAGCAAAAAGAGATTATTGCAAATAATAATACCTTCCAAATAAGGTGCCTGCTCACTGAATCAGGTAAATAGTAAAGCACTTTTCACTCACAAGTACACTATTTTATGGAACGAATAGCTCCCTCACATCGTCCACTACAAAGACATGCAAGATAAATGTTGCAGAATCCTTTTTCTGGTATTGTTTTAAAAATAGATGTATACATTTGAGTAAACTAACAACTATCTTTCTAACCCAAGAACATACTAATAAAAGGAAGAGAAAGAAAAAGCACAGCATAGAAAAGCTCATGGACATCACTCTTGAGTGAAGCCTAACAAAAAGGCCAATGAGGCAGATATCCTGCTGGGA
>NW_010536757.1:23515-25093 GCF_000687285.1 Phaethon lepturus | reverse complement strand
TTCCTGCTAGGCATCACTGATGGTGTGAATAATGTGGTTGTGGTTTATTACCCAAAAAGACATTTATTACTTGTGGTTTATTACTCAAAAGATGAAAAGCTGACTCTTAAAAGATTTTTCCATATACGTAGTCCATGTATATGTTAGTTTGGCACATTCCTTTGTTTTCCTTAGTCCTTCGAGATACCCATCTTAAGACTTTTAAAATCTGGAATGAACTAAACGTGCTTGGCTGTGCATACTCATGTGCCAAGTGTGAGGAATGACCTTAGCACACTGTCTACAAACATTATGAAGGTAAAAGCTCTTACTAGAGTGTATTTCTACTGGCAAGGCAAATATACAAATTGACTAAACATCCTCAAAAATGTTTCTAGAAGAGCATTACAAAGGTTGGTCAACTTCAGCAATTCAAATTGTGTTGTTATGTTTTAGGTCTATGTCAGCGAAAATGCAAAAGAAACTTTTAAAAAGCAGCCTGAGACAATATCTGTTTTGACCTGTAGAAGACACTTTAGAATGCTGGTTTGTTATCCTTGCATTATGGTACCTCGTTAGGACATTTATGTTCCCAGTGACATGGGGGGTTTTATGCAAATGCAGCACCAGGGCACTTTCCATTGCCTCTTTAACTGTTTGACCAAGACTTCACTTTCCTCTTACAGTTTTACCTTGCCTATTATTCATTCTTTAATGTGTTGTTTATCAGAATGAATGCTTTTAAAGTTAGTTAAACCACTTTAGAAAACATCTGTCATATAAAACATTATTTTACAGACTTTTTTATTCAACAATCTTTTTTTATTCCAGGGATTTCGTAGAGGCCAACTGTGGCTGATTAGTTCAAAATTTTGCTTTGGGAAAGATAGGCACTGTAATGCTCAAAGCCATACTTGCTAGCTTGAGAACTTAAGCAATGTTTTAACACAGACACACAATGTAAGTCTTTTCTTTATGCTCCTTCCTGTTAGATATATATGTTATTTTAACCTGCTAGCAAATGGTCTCCATCTTTTCTGAATGGACGGATTGCACATTTCTTCCTTCTTTAACATTCTAGACTTTCATAGAATCATAGAATCTTTAGGTTGAAAGGGACCTTTGAAGGTCATGTAGTCCAACATCCCTGCAATGATCAGGGACATCTTCAGCTACATCAGGTTGCTCAGAGCCCCATCCAGCCTGACCTTGAAGGTTTCCAGGGATGGGGCATCTGTCACCTCTCTGGGCAACATGTGCCAGTGGTTCACTACCCTCATTCGGAAAAATTTCTTCTAAATCTGCCCTCTTTTAGTTTAAAACCATCACCCTTTGTCCTGTTGCTACAGGTCCTGCTAAAAAGTTTGTCTCCATCTTTTGTATAAGCCCCTTTGAAGTACTGGAAGGCTGCAAACAGGTCTCCCCAGAGCCTTCTCTTCTCCAGGCTGAAGAACTCCAACTCTCTCAGCCCATCCTCATAGGAGAGGTGTTCCATCCCTCTTACCATTTCTGTGGACCTCATCTGGACCCTCTTCAACAGGTCCATGTCTCTCCTGTGCTGAGGGCTTCAGAGTTGGACGTAGGACTCCAGGTGGGGTT
>NW_010536757.1:22148-23473 GCF_000687285.1 Phaethon lepturus | reverse complement strand
TGGACGTAGGACTCCAGGTGGGTTTCAGCAGAGCAGAGTAGAGGGGCAGAATCACCTCCCTTGACCTGCTGGCCATGCTGCTTTGGATGCAGCCCAGGAGATGGTTGGCCTTCTGGGCTGCAAGCGCACATTGCCGGATCATGTCCAACTTTTCATCCACAAGTACCTCCAAGCCCTTCTTGGCAGGGCTGCTCTCAATCCCTTAGTTCACCAACCAAGCCTGATACTGGGAGTTGCCCTGACCCAGGTGCAGGACCCTGCACTTGGCCTTGTTGAACCTCATGAGAGTCACATGGGTCCATTCCTCTAGCTTGTCCATGACCCTCTGGATGGCATCCCTTTTCTCCACTGAATAAACTGCACCACTCAGCTTGGTGTCATCTGCAAACTTGCTGAGGGTGCACTTGATCCCACTATGTCATTGATGAACATACTGAACACTACTGGTCCCAATATGGACTCCTGAGGGACGCCACTTGTCACAGATCTCTGTCTGGACATTGACCCATTGACCACTACCCTCTGGATGTGGCCATCCAACCAATTCCTCATCCACCGAACAGTCCACCCATCAAATCCATATCTCTTCAATTAATAGAGAAGGATGTTGTTAGGGACCATGTCAGAGGCCTTACAGAAATCCAGATAGATGACATTTGGTTATCTTTCTCTGTGTTTCATTTTATTTCTCTCAAGAAAAGTAAGCCATGTAGTATGAGTGTGATACTGTTATTTTTTTCTTGTGACACTTTTATGATCCTCCTTGGGGAACTTGACAATGCATTCAGCTGTTTAAATGACCCAATTGTATGGTAGGCGTGTGGGTTTAGTGAAGTCCACTTCTCTCTATGTTTAATTATTTCATGGTTAGGGGAAGTGTAGAACAGCGCTGGGGTAGTCTTGTAGTTGATGTGTCTTAGAAATAATTTTATTGGTTTTGTCTGACTCCATAAACTGATCTTAATAATTTTGTTTAATGTGAGATTATGATACATCTTTTTGAAGGGCAAGAGTTACTTGGTAAATGCTGTCTGTAAAGCCAGAGGGGACCATTGTGATCTTCAGTGTAACAGTAGCTGTAGAACTTGAACTGATTTCTATTTGAAGTAGGAGCATACATTTTTGGGGAAAAAAAATCAACACTGTTGTAAAATGTTCCTGGTGATGGAGAGCCCATGACAGCCCTTGGTAACTTGCTTCACTGGTAATTATCCTCACTATTAAAAATTATTTTTGGTCTAAACTTGTCTGACTTCAAATCCCTCATTAAAACTCTCCCTTGCTGTGTTGCCTACAGAAAACGTGACAATGGATGGGCCGTGGAT
>NW_010536757.1:7741-22117 GCF_000687285.1 Phaethon lepturus | reverse complement strand
CCTGCTGACCTGTATTGTTTCCTTGTTTCCTCCCACTCTCCCTCTGAATCCACCTGTTTTGTCTTGTGTCATATGTTTGGGTTTTCAGCTTTCCCATGCAGGGATTACCTATATGTTGTGTTTATACAGCACCAAGTGGAGCAGGGTCTTAGTCCCTGGCAGGTGCTCCTTGCCAATGAGCATGTTAAGAGGGCAAAAAGGATTAAAAGACGTTTGAGCTATTGTTCTCCTACTTAAACAGCTTTTAAGCCTGTAAAGAACTACTGTAATCTTTGGGTATGACTTCCTTTGTGGTGAGGACTGCCTCCATTTCTGCTTCAAGGCCAGTAAAGGTTGGAGTAAATCATGCCTCTTAGAAAAACAGCTGATCTCAATGGAGGGTGGGTAAAGGGAGGGAGAAATTCCAGTGATGGAAAATCCTTTGTAGTCCTTGGGAACCTGCGGTAGTGGTTAGCAATCCAGTGTTCAGTCCTTGTTCCTAAATTCTCATCTGAATTTGTCTAGCTTCAGCTTTCCAGGATGTTCCTTAGGGAAGGACAGGGAGGAATAAAACAGTGTTGTTAAGCTTCTGCCCTGCATTTGGGTACTTAGAGGCTGTGGTTGATAGTCCTATAGTCTTCTCTTTGGAAACAGATGTACTTTTTCACTGACAGGCCTGTTTTCCAGTCCTTTAATAATAGTTAAAGTGTGTTCTGTGAATCCTCCCCATTTGAGTAGTGTCCTGTTTGAACTGTGGCTATCAGACTAGTGACACTGTTTCGGTAGGAGCGATCCCAGTGTCATACACTCGGGTAGCATCCCTTCTCAGTTAGATTTCCTTAGTTAGATACTCAGCGATTAAGTTAGTTCTTTTACCATGCTAGTTCACATTCATGATAAGCTACCTACCATGCTGATTAATTCTTTCACAGTTGCTGCTTCCCAGGAAGGTGTTCCCCACCCTGTGAAACATTATTTTTTGCTAAATATAGCATACATACACATGTTTGTTGTCCTTGTTGTAATGGATGTTATTTTTTCTGGATAATTTGATAAATGTAGTGCAGATACACTCTACTGTCAACTCTACTGTTCATTTTATTGCCTTTGCTGCTCCCAGCTCTCTCCAATTTCCTGACAAATTTGCCTTCCATGTTCAAATTATTTTCCCTGTTGTACCAGTATTTGTTATCCCAAATGGGAGACTAGGCACAAAGAAGCATCCATTCCATGTGTATAGTTTCTTTTAATCCCTCTAATTTTGAAGGTGTCTGAGCACACACACGGAATTGAGTGCAGTAATTGTAGGATTTTATAAAACCCTAACTTTGGCTTGGGGAACAAAATTTTTCATTTGTGCCTCAACAGCTACTTGGCCTGTCAGAATAGTTGGTGGAAAAAAAAAGGTTTTTTTTCTGTCAGACCTCTGATGGTCTTAGGTCATCAGAGGCCTGATAGAAATGGAATTTCTATGGAAAGAAAAGGAGTTTCAGATTAAGAAGTCTACCAGCAATGCTACAACTTGACAAAATCTGTCAGTATTTAAATCAGGTATCTGTTTTAGTCTTCCCTCCATCAGCCTTCCATGCCAAGGAGGTGATATGGTCTGAAAGTTTAATGAAGGCTTCATTATGAGATGGGTTTTTGGGCTAGTGGCTTGCTTTCCTAGCACTGCTAATTGTCATATGATTGGAATTGGGAAGATTCTCTCTTCCTTGAGTCTTCGTTCTCAAATAAACTACTGGTCCTGGAGGTAAGGTAACTGACAGTGTAACGTCCTTATATTTTTACTGATTTCCATCTCTGTGATTTATTATACGCATCATAACTTTTGATACGCAGTTCAGGAGCAGCAGTATCATGACATCACTGTCTTGTCTATCTGTCATCTTCTCCAGGTAGAAATCTTCTACTCTGCCTCTCCTCGACTTAGATCCTGTCCTCTGCTTAACCTCTCTCTTACAGTTTATAGAAAAGGATTCTGGTGCATGCCTTGAGCAGCAGGTGAGAAGCAGAACTGTGGGCTAGTACAAGAAATATGAGATGGGGTGTCCAGTAGAAGAGATGAGAGTGAGAAGAAGCAGGATAAGTGATACGTGGAGACTGTTTTCTTTCAAAGCTGCTTCTGAAACCAGTCCTGGGCAGGCTCACCTCCCAGAGAAGTAGAAAGTGCTCTGCTGTGCAGCAGAAGGAGAGAAGGACCCAAACTACTGGGCAGTCCCAAGATCGGATCACATTCATCTAGTTGAAGACGTCCCTGCTCATTGCAGGGAGGTTGCACTAGATGACCTTTAAAGGTCCCTTCCAACCCAAACTATTCTATGATTCTGTGATTCTGTGATCACTGATCTCAGGCTGTGGTTCTCATGGGAGGGATCTTGGGGATTACGGGGCCGTGGTGGAAGCCAACTAAAGAGAACCAAAATTAGGCTAGATTGACGGAATGTTATGTGGCTCATCGACAAGCACAGACAACCCAAAAGAGGAGAAAATATAAACACAAAGGGAAGCAGTCTTCTCTGAAATGGAACCCGTATAAAGAGAAGCTTGCTTGTTTAATTCTGTGGCTTTTCTTTCCATAGTTAATTGGATGGATAAAAAAAAATAACGGAAACCTCTCTACCTTTCCCTGTTATTTTAGCTGCATCTCAGTTCCTGCCCACATTTGTCACAAACTTAAGTAAAACCAATTTATGTTTATTGTGCAAAAAAATTAGTGAAGCTTTTTATAGCAGTAATTCTCCTTTTGCTATTTTTTGGTAGTTAACTGCTTATTAATTTTGAAAACTAGAGGTCCATGGAACAAAAGGAGAAATCAAAAGCTCTTCTTTTGTCTGTTTTCTGTTCCTTCTTTTCTTTGTAGCCCCGTACTCCTAGTAGGTACTCTTCACTGGAAGGAAAACTGTATTAGCTGGACATGCCATTAGAGGATTTAGAAGTACACTCTTTAGAGAACTGAGACCCATGTTATGCTGATGTTTACTCTGGTTTCTTCATCAGCAAGAGTCAAATGAAGGAACTGCCCAGTGGAAAGTCTGCAGGGTTACCTGTTACAATGCTGATCCCTTTCAGCAGAAATACCCATCTCGTATTTCCTCTGCTGGCTGCTAAAATGGGATTTCCAAACTGTTGTCCCACTTACAGGCCACAGTTTTCAGATACTAATTTGACAAAGATGTCCAGCACTACTATTACAAAACTTTCGGTGTGTTAAAAATCGTATGGTAGAGAGGTGCACAAAAATTACATGAATACCAAATAATAGATCTAAGAGCTTTTCCGTTAATGCCTGCCTCGAACACTTGTCTAATTCAAGTGAAGTGGTTGCAGAACTTCTGGACAGCTTGAATGGAGTGCTTCAGAGCTTGTTTACCAGACCCTGGTTAAAAAGCATATTATTTGAACATAAATGATGGCATGTTACCGCGTTCCACTGGAAGATGTAGTGAACAGCTCAGGATAGCTGATAGAAGTGGCGGGTGGCAAAAGAGACATGCTTAGTTGCCTAATGTGATGGTGTTGTCGTACTATGATATATTGGTCTAAAATTCTGTAGTGTCTTATACATATGATAGGAAGTAACATGTCAAATTAAGAAAGAAAATTAGTCTGTAATAACAGCGTTGCAGAAGATTTGTAGGGAGTTTTTTTAATCATGGATATTTCATATCCTCCTTCACACCTGATTCGTCTTGCTTTCTAAGAATGCTTAATTAATGTTGTACTTACGCTAATTTGAAACAGTGATGATCGCAGTTCATTGAAATTACGTGTTCTAATTAATTGAATTTGACCAACATTACTTAGAGATGACTCAATACTGCATACAGTATATTCTATCCATAAAACTTTTTATTTTAAACAGTTTGAGATATGATCTGATTATTTTATATTTCTGTTTCGGTATATCTATGGCACCGAATTTTAAGATAATCTTAAGTTATTTCGTCCATAGTTCAAAGAGTGCATAAGGTAAACTTCCTTTACAAATCTCTCCCGTTTCAGTAGATACTGCTTTCTGATACGTAACATTCCTACAAAAAGACATGCGGACTGCTTGTTTCCAAAGCTTTTTACGATTTCACAGCATGTAAACTCTTCATTTCCAAGATTTCCACAAATACCATCTCTCTTTGTGTATTATTAAAGTTCAGATTGTGTTTATACTTTGATGCTGGTGGCGGCCACTCTGGCAGGTGCACCCAAGCACTGGGAAGCACATCCCGGGGCCGAGGGCGGGGAAGGGCAGGGCTGGGAGGAAGCCTCCAGCAAGGGTCTCACCATGGCTGGTGGCCATGGGCACTGCAGCAGGAAAAGGCACTTGAGAGTGGGCACAGTCAATGGGTTTGGGAGGAGTTGGCACGGTCAGTGGGTTTGGGAGGAGTTGGCAGCGTTGACTGTGTGGGACTGGTTGCCGTGACCTCTCCGAAAGGGGTTTCTGCTTCCTTCTTGCATTTCTGTCTTCTGTGCTTGCATGGGCAGAGGCTGAGCTTGGAGCATCTGGAGAGGAGCCAGAGAAGGGGAGCTGTACTTTCCTGGGGGCAGAGCGGTGTGTAGCTCTTCCTCGGTGACTTCGGCACCTCTTCGGGCCGAAGGAAAACAAAGACAGACAAAAGACAAAAGTCTATGCTGCAGCCAGAACCTTTTTTTTTTTTTTTTTGTACCGGCTGTAATTTTTAACAATGCTTTAAAGGTTAGGCTTATTTGGGAAAAAAAGATATAGTTGTATTTAGGAATTGCAGGAAAACCATTTTATATTTAGGAATGCAATATACTCGTTTTGGCCCTCCAGGAAATCTTTTGCTGCCTGTGTGGAAATAAAATGACATTTTCTTGCCGTGCAGTTTGGTTAAAACTTTTTTAAAGTAGCTCTACCAAAATTATGAAGTTATATGCCCATGAGGATAATTATTTTAAAGCATTTAAAATGTTTAATATTTCAATATGCTTCATATACGTGTTGATTATGAAATGCAAAAAACTTTATAGTATTGAAAATGTTTTTACTAGCAAACATGGAACTTCTGTGCTGACTTTTAAAACATACTGAGTCATTAACCAAAAATATAAATTCTGTAAGTAATTCCGCTTGTTTTCATTTGGAAAAATCTTGTTTTTTCAAACTTCAGTAATTTAAAGAAGCATGTTTATGTTTAAGAGAAGATTTTACAAGATGGGCTAACAGTCTTGCGGATTAAAAATATAGGAGATGTGTTTTTCTCTTATTGTTAAGTGAGATCTATTTTGAGGGCATGGAGAAGAGAATGCTGAACTGTAGATTCCTTAATTCCTAATACCAAGACAATAACATACTGCCCAAGAAAGTTCCAAAAAACATGAGGATCTTCCAATAAAGATCTCTGCTATCCATGGAGTAACCTGCAATTTAAAAGTAATACAGAAATAATGCAAAATCAGGCCTTTTGTAATGAATTATTTATGTGGTCTAATTTAGCTATATTTTTACTACCGTGGTTGAGTTGAGAGACTATTATCTTTAACTAGCACTATTTCCTAGCTTGATAACATCAACAATAATGAGCCAGCATTACTCTTTTTTGAATTGAATGCAGATTGACATTGCGAAGAGTATGCTGCTCTGCAGGTTTGAATTTTGATTTTTTTTTTTTTTTGGTAATAATGTAGTCCTAAAACTTTAGTGGTTTTGTTTTTCTGAGAGGAAATTTTTAAATTTTCTTTATCTCTGGCATTTAATTCAGTAATTTACTTCAAAGTTTTCTACTGGTTTCATTTTGAACAAGGAAGATTTTATAGTTTCCTGTGAGAGCTTTCTCTTAGGCCTTGTCATCAAACACCAGTTATGTAATTGAATTTTAAAAATGAAAACAATGTGAGAGAAATGTTTATGTGAAAAAAAAATGCGGGGACAATTAGAGTAATGTAATAAACTGTGAAGTTAAAGCCATATGCTTGTGTGATTTGATGTTCAGTTAATGTATGAAATGAAAATTTTGAATAAAAGATCTTGCTACTGTGAAGTGACTAGATATATCCCCTGTTGTGGCATTTCAAAATATCTTTTACCTGCATCCATGTGGTAAGCATATTTACATATTATCGAATACTATTTGAGAAATCTGTTTCAAATTTGTATATATCTCCTTCATAAAGGCTTTTGCTTGAGTTACCAGTGTTCCAATTTGTATTGACCTGGTCAATACAGAAATTTCTTCAAAAGCAGCTTGCATTATTAAGGCAAAAAGCCTGCTAATGATGCAACAGTGATGTCATTCTTCTTGCCCTATGTTAAGAAAAGGTCTTCTATTTGCCTTCTCAAGATCAAGGTTTTTTTCACCCATGAGTGTAAGATATTCATATCTTGACAATGTTGTCTAATGGTTGATCATATCTGGATCACCTGTTTTAGTCCTGCACCGAGAGAGTATGGGGGACCATGGTTACTAGTTCTCCTTCAGGAACCTACTTAACTGGTAACAGACTATATTAGGGTTCCCCTTAATAAAGAGGTAGAAGCACGATGAAGGCTGATGCATGGACATTTTGCATGAGAGTGCCCCCTTTGAGGTAATTTTAGAGCCAGGCATTCTGCTCCAGCCCACTCTCCTTCTGCCACCAGGAGGACTTGGCAAGAAACAGCAGGCTCCAGGGAGTGTGGACTTTATCTGCATCCCTCTTAACTCCTCATCCCTGGGATGAGTTGCTGTATTCAGGAAGGATGAATCTTTGCGATTCAGTGACCAGGTCTTTAGACCGTCACAGGAGTGAGGAAGTAAGTCTGTTCACTTGCATCTTTGGAGTTTCATCTTGTAAATCAGACTTTGGGGAAGATTTTGCCTGTTTCAGATTTCCTCCCTTTATATGTTGGAAGACTGCACTCTAATGTCTTCTGAGGCACAGGTGGCTGACAGAATATTCTTGCTGGTCTCTCTAACTATGATAGTCTTTTGGTCAATCTGTGGTGTCCGTTCTTCTGATGAGAAGTTCATCATGGCTCCAGACATCTACCAGGGACCTCCTATTAAATGTTTCCTCTTTCTTCAGTTCTTGGACAAGTGAAGTACCATGCTCCTGCAAAGCTGTGACGGACACCCAATTCCTAGGTCATGTCTCCATGTATCCTAAGAAAGAACTCTGTATTTTGTCAGGAACAAGGCTTCAAATGATCTCCATTCCCTCTTCTGGAAGTGTGCTCCAGCTGGCAATTTGAAAAGCCTTAACTATGGTTGAGATCATAGATGACTGTAGGTACTAACTCTGTTAGGTCATGGCGTAGAGGCAGGCTGCAGGGCTGATGCTGTCCCAGGATCTTACGCTTTTCTTTGCCGTCTGCAACCTTAATGTGTGTTTCCACTCTTTTTTTTGTTGCCACATGAACAGGTTTTCTAGCATCTTGGTATAAAAAAGCATCAGTTGTTTGGGTATCAGGCATAATGAACAATGACTGTGTGATGCAGCTTACCATGTATCCCCACTTGTGTGTCCTTTTTCAGACACCCTTTTCATGAAAGTGTCTGACCCGTGGATGGATTTTGCTTTACATCCCAGGTGCCTTACAGACAGTTGCAGCACACCCCAGTATTATTATGGATTATACAGAGGTTGTTTCTTGCCAAGAGAAAGGATGTTTTGGCACCCTATTCCTATGTCTGAAATTCTGTATGGATTTAGGTAGCATTTGTCTGGCTGTTCAGTAGGTGGTCTGTAACTTTTTAGTACTGTAGGTACCTATTTTCATATAGTTTTCTTCTCAGATAATAACTCTGTTCATTTCAGGGTCTTTCCATGTGTCCTGTCTGTAACCCTTGGAAGTTTTCATCATGGTGGTGACAGTCACTGCTGTTAACTGCCTGTGTCTCTGTGTGCCCTTTTTCATTTATTTTTACAATTGTTTGCTTGATGAAGGGTGCCACAAAGGTGCAAAACCTGAATCTCTGCAAATGACTCAGTCTCTTTCCAAGCATCTGGGTCCCAAGGTGAACACTTGAATCAGAAATTATATTACTGCAAATGCTTGGGATCACTGGAGAAACCATTAACTCTGAGTTTGTGAGAGCTCTTTTGACTGTGAACAGATCCTAATCTGTGCTTTCCTTTTCTGACAATACACTTCTCAGCTAACCTCTGTGATGCCTCGTGCCACACATCACCTAACGCTAAGTATGCCTCCCCTCTGCGCTCTCCCACTTTGTATCCTTTCAGCAGGCTGGCTACCGTTTCTCAATATAACTTTTGCTACGGTGGCAGTTTCAGGCCACAGGACAATACTCCTCCAGTTCCTTCCCCAGTCAGGTAGCGATGCCTGGCAAATCCTCTTTGGCCTGGAGATCCCGCAGGGTAAATCTCTGTCATCAAAGGGCTGAGGTCTGTGCAGGAGCATGAGCTCGTGTTACTTGTTTTGGAACTTTGAGTGCCTCTGAAATACATCTACATGAGATTTTGAGGCTCTGGAGATCACCAAAGGATGGCGTGCCAAAGCAGAAATGTACAATATCTTCTCTATTCCATGAAAGCCCTGTACAGTTGGACCATAAAGAAGAGGATCAGCTGTTCTCCTTGATCTTCCAGCTGTCTTTCGCATCCATCAGAATCACATTTCTGTAGGGTGTGTAGGTGATCTTTCCTGGTTGCCTCATCTGTACCTTTCCAAGGGGTAGTCAGCCGAGCATAAATGCATTTTACTTCCCACACTGGCAGAAGGTGCTCATGCTTCTGCTGAAGATGAGGTTAGGGTGCAGGCTCTCCCAGTGCATTCTTGGTACCGTGCTCAGGTGGGCTGTTGGAAGAATTTCATCCTGTTGCTGCATTGCAAGGATTCTCTCCATAAGACGTCTGGGCAGGGCCCTGGTCATTACAGTTTTCCAGAATATTTGAGGCTGAATATGTGCCTGGATTTTCTTCATTTTGTGGTGAAGACCTGCAAGATCTCTGTTATTTCTCATAATTGTTGCCCACAGATTAGTCTCTCTGGCTTTTGCCACTTTCCCAAACATACTCCACTTGTCACTGTGTGGGTGCTGAAGACTTCAGAGAACTTTCTGAGTGTTTTTTGAGTGCTATGTGAGAGTATTACCCTTTACTTCAGTTAGACCCAGTCCCTATAGATACTAGAGAGGGGTGCTTGACATTTAGTATGTTTGTTATCAGTTCCAGTGTCCTCTCCCTTAGCTCTGTAAAAAGCCCATCTATCACACATTTCTGCTCATGCTCACTGAAAGAGTAAGCCTCCATTTTCTGCCTTTTCTTTTCCGGGTTCATCAAAGGCTTTATTAGGCCTGTTAGGATGTTCATCCAGTAGCTAGTTTGATTTAAACCCAGCTTTGCTTTTCCCAGTGGCTGGTTTGATTTAAACCTAGCCATGCACAGCCATGTGGGACTGCCTTGTAACCTCTTAACTGCCCGCTCATGGCTTCACCTTTCCATGAAGGTGCAAGAAAAGTGGGATAAGTGCAGATCTGTATTTTTGATACAAAATTTTTTGAAGGCTGGGTATGTGTAGAGGAAAACTGCTACATTTCTCAATCTATGGCTGCATTTTATTGTAATCTGCCAGTTTTTCCTTCGGAACCTCAGATCTGCCAGTTTCTTCGTTCAGACACTTGATGTCAGGGCAGCACAAGCGAGTTCTATGTTTTTGTATTCACAGATTCAGCACCTAAGCTTATGTCTTGGGCCTTTTGGTTTATTAGCATGGGCAGAGCCTCCACGCCTGTTGCTGAAAACATTAAAGATTTCTGTATGGTTGCTTCTCTCTGAGTAGAGATTGGTGTCAAGATCTGTAGTGAATGGCCAAAGCAGGACCTTTGAACTTGGTTGGGACTTTCCTACTAAAGCCCAAGTAATTGTTGAGTGATAATGTGAAAATGCATCCACATCTTCATCAGGCATTATGTGGTGTCTGAGACAACGATGACTGATGGCGTTGCTGTTTGTCTGGAGGCCTCTGAGGTTCTCTGGTAGGTCATGTACAATGGAGGCTTAAGGGCTTGGTGCCATTCACAGTGTAAAGTGTACATGTGGACTGTCATTCAACTGAAAAGTGTACGGTTTACATACTTTATTTTTAGTATAATAATTTTCCTCATCTGCATTTCTCTTTGCCTGGATTTCCCGTCCCCTTCTGGGTTCTTTGGATTTTTTCTGTATTTCTCTGTGGTTGAGAGGGAACTGAAATGCCACCTGGAATGCTCTTCGTATTCTCACTCACTCATCATGAAAGTCAGCCCTCTACCAGTCGTGCAAAGGAGAAAATTTTTCTACTCTCAAGCAATAAGGTGTTTCTCAGAGTGTGAAAATACCTATGGATTACACACCATTAAAAATTCCAGTGGCTAGTAAGTTACCTTTAGCGTTCTCAAAATTATTTAAAAAAACTCTTAACGGCTAGAAGCCACATAAGCTTTAATTGTAGAGCACAGCACTACAGCTCAGGAAGGTGCGGGGTACAGTATGTACCAGCACAATTTCAGCCCAGGGTGTCCTTTGATAATTAACAGTGCTGCCATTTCTAGTGGAATCTCTCTGTGTGTAAGCGTAAGCACCAAAGAGAAGAAAGAAAACGTACATAGCCCCTGCTGAATACTGCTCTCCCCTGTGAAAACAGGATGGCAGCAGTAAAGAGAGCATGTGGCAGAGTCTCAGTCTTCCCCTTCCCATCCCTCTCTCCTTTTCTATATAGGGCCATGCATTTACATGAAGCCTGAAGACAGAAAGTGTCTGGTTTTCTTCTTTACTAAAAATAACAACAGGCTCTTTCAGCCAATTAACAGAATGCTACTATCTAACATGGATGGAGAAAGCGGACTTCTTGACTCCTCCAACAGGAAATAATACTCTGTCTCTTAAGAGACATCATTCAGTAACAGCTATTTCTGGACCTCATGACTTCTTACTCTCAAATCAATTTGTCCTCTGCTACCTTCTGTTCAGCTGATGAGTTTGATCTGCTATTGAGAGATGGTATTTGCTGGTTTTGTTGTTTTTTCACTGCCACTGTTTTTAGCTGATTCATTTCTTATGTTGGCATAGGACCATTGCCAGTATTGCTCTGAATGTCTTCAAGGAACAAGACACCCTTGGTTTTCTTAAATGCCATTTATTCTTCTTGAAGGTTTGGTCCTTAAGGTTAGGTATAACCTTGGTACTGATGCTATAATGGCAAATTGGTCATCTGCCAATCATCTTCTGTTTGAAATTTAATGCTGATTTTTATTTGGTTATTATGCGTTCTGTTTACTGAATTGTAAACTGTATGCTGTTCCGTGTGAGAGACTGACTTAGGAAGATAAATAAATTGATGAAATGTTTCTGTTGAGCACTGAAATATGGGAGCTTTAAATAGGCGGGTGTAGACGTGATGGTTCTGCTTGGTAGCATGATTGCATAGCATATAGTTAAAATATTATATGCTTACTGGAGTATATCGTTTCTCTGTTTGGTTAAACATTACATATGTTTTGCTATCCAATGGAGAAGATCTGAGCTCAAATTTTTTAAATGCCTGTTCAATTATCTTAATAAAAACTAATTAGCAAGTCATAGTAACCACAGAAAGTTACAGACCGAAATTTAAGCAAGCCTAAGTATGTCTTGCTGGATACTGGAAAATCGTTGGATGACTACAAGAATTATTTCTAGGTAACATAAAACCTGCATTTACAAAGACAAGGAACGATAATCAGTTGTAGGATCATAGAGAATAAACTTTTGCTGTCTAAATTTGTCTGTCTTCCACTGTAATAGCTGCTCTTTTGACTGCCTTTTGGTTCCTGTGTATGATATTTTGAGGTATAACTGTCTCCGTCTCAGTCATTTGTTCCCTGTAAGAGGTGGACTGGGCTCTGCCTGGCCTGTTATCCCCAAGCATGTCTGGTGCTGCCTCCACACACGGCTTTGAGTAGTCATGACAAGTGTGTCTGTTCCACTCATTCAGCTTGCCCTCAACACTAAATAGGCTTAATATTAAAAGAAAAATGGATTTGTTCCAAGAGACTTAACATCACACTTCAGGTAGAAACATGATATTGTGAATAGAAGAATTGTAGTTTAAACTTGCTTCGTCCCCCCTACTTGAATTTCTGAAGTCACATTTCAGGTGGAGGTTCCATGTTCATTGCAAGTGGTTTTGCAAGCGTCGCCATCCCACCCGGGGAGCTGGGGCATCATGAAGGTAAGCAGCTCTGGGAAGTGCCATCAAAGTTCTTGCTTTCTTTTATCCCATGCCTCCCTTGGTACTGGCATTCAAATGGACACCTGCTGAGAAGGGGAGGAGGTGAGAGGGATTAGACAGGAGTTTGCCTCTGACAAGAAGTACTTACATTTTGTACCTCTCCTGTGCTTTTATGTTGGCATCTTCCTTCTGTGTAAAGGTCTTTAACAATTATCATAAAGAATTCCTAGTTGTTACTATACTCTTGAGATTGACAAAATTATATAGCCGTCTTAAAATTTAGTGTAGAACGCAAGTCAAACCCTGTTAAAATTCTTAACTGTGCAGCCGTGGTCTTTGATTTGATGCCAGCTTTCTGTAGACATCCTGCATCGTAACCTTGGATGCATTAGTTAGCATCTAACATCTGAGGACGAACGATCCTTATATATTGGTGTGAACATGCACAATCTTAATCTTTTTTCCAGCTTTTGCTTGGCTTTCTGTGTTGCTCCTTATTATGCCTTGTAATAAAATGAGGTTCTCTTTTATATAAAAAAGCATCACATTTTTTCATCTCTGTCTTGGTCCCAGTTGTTTAAAGAATGCTACTTGTGTCACCTTACAGAATCAGAACGGAACAGTAAAATAAGTCAGTAAAATGAATTCAGTCATTTCAAACAGTGTTATCTCATGCTTTTAGGAACTCATGTAAAATTCAGCGGCATCAGAATGTGTGAAGTTTTCATTATTTTTGATGTTTTTAAAAACCTTGTCCATAGGTTGAAGACTTCAAATAGTTATTTTTGAGCTTTACTCCATCTCTGATACGAGGTATAGATTTTTTTGAGGCATGAAGTTCTTGTAGAGTTAAATAGGATGTGTGAAAGCTGGTATAAAAATATTTGTAATAACATTTTAAGAACAGGTAACAGCACAGTGAGTTATTGGTTTAAATCACAAAGTTATAAGGTAGTAAAAGTAATCATTCTTACAAGAGAAATGGTATATTTTTAAATCTTATTGGCTTATAATAAAATCCTTTGTATCCATGCAGAGTCTCTTGATATACCTGTGAAATATTTTACATCAGAAAATCTGTGACTACCGGGTACTGTGGACAGCAAAAAGAAGAAATTTTAAGGATTTTTGAGGGAGTACTCCCTTGGCATGAAATAGCATACCTTACTTTTTCCCAAGTGTTCTTGTGCTCTTTTCTCCTGCAGCTACCTATAAACTCCAGTGCCTCAATGCCATTTCTGTTTTCTATTTTTGCTGTAAATCTCTTTGTTCAGTAGGAATCTGTAGTGTTCCTTCATTCTGTTAAACATAATGATAAAGAATATGGACAGAAGGAATGAAAGCAGGAGAGCTGTAGCTTGTACTATGTGAAAGCTGCCCTTCTTTCTGAAGGAGACACGAAAGGTGGGCAACATTTGAAGGGACTGGAATTAGGAAAGAAATACGAAGAATCGCCAGAGGAAGGATCTCAGAGATACATTTGTAAATTTAAAATAATGGTGTGAAAAATTACGTAAAAGAAACCAGTCTTTGAGAGAAAGTAGAGAAGTTGAGATTACTGATACAAAATAATTTGATTTGAATTTTTCAATAAACTCTGTGATAGTCTCACTTCAGTGTAGTCAAATCTCCATGCATCAACTCCAGTATTTCCTGGACTTCACTAAATCATTTTGGCATGCTAAGTTGATAAATACGCTTTATTTTTTGTAGTTTTATTTATGATGTTAGTTTTCTGCTGACTCGTGCTGTTCTGAAACAGTCCAGCCAGCAGTCCAGTAAACACAGAAGGGAGCAGGCTCAGAAGGAAGGAGGTGGTGAAGGACTGTGCTCAACAAGGAAGCAAACTTCAGCTGTGGTGGGATTGCACCTGGAGTCACCTGCAGAACTGTTGTGCCAAGGTCTGCTGTTGGAGCTGTGTTGCAGCTAGTTCTTCCAGTTCCAGAATTTCAGAGGGTAGACAAGTAAGGCTGTTGCCTGATAGGAGAGATCCTTTGGAACTGTGCTAAGGTGAAAAAAGAAACTTGGATTCTTTCCCCTGAACAACATTTCGCTAATCTTAGATTATTGTGTAAGGAATTGGAGTTTATGTGAATCACTAATGTCACCGTATTGAAGTTTTAGAATCACAGCATCATAGAATCATTTAGGTTGGAAAGGACCGTTAAGATCATTGAGTCTAACTGTTAACCTAACACTGCCAAGTCCACCACTAAACCATGTCCCTAAGCACCACATCTACACATCTT
>NW_010536757.1:0-7710 GCF_000687285.1 Phaethon lepturus | reverse complement strand
GTGCGTGCTCCCCCCCCCGCCCGGCCCAGCCTGTTCCAATGCTTGACAATCCTTTCAGTAAAGAAGTTGTTCCTAATATCCAATCTAAACCTCCCCTGGTGCAACCTGAGGCCATTTCCTCTCATCCTGTCGCTAGTTTCTTGGGAGAAGAGACCAACACCCAGCTCAATACAACCCGCTTTCAAGTATTTGCAGAGAGCGATAAGGTGTCACCTCAGCCTCCTCTTCTTCAGGCTAAACAACCCCAGTTCCCTTGGCCACTCCTCATAAGATTTGTGCTGTAGACCCTTTGCCAGCTTTGCTGCCCTTCTCTGGACACGCTCCAGCAACTCGATGTCCTTGTAGTGAGGAGCCCTCCAGCCACTCTTCCCCAAGCCTGTAGCGTTGCATGGGGTTGTTGTGACCAAAGTGCAGGACCCAGCACTTGGCCTTGTTAACCCGTATACAATTGGCCTCGGTCCATCAATCCAGCCTGTCCAGACCGTCTGTAGCGCCTTCCTATCCTCAAGCAGATCAACACTCCCACCCAACTTGGTGTTGTCTTGTTTAATTTGCCATACTGCCTAAATCTGCATGAAAACATACTTGTGCTCAGAACAGTATCATACACTTTGTTAGATGTTTCACGTTGTAGAAAATCCACGTCTTCCCAGTACCACAGATAGTACCTTTAATAGTGAACTAACTCAGCTGTCAAGGGGAGAAGATAGATGCTTCTCTGGAGGAACTGTGAATGTTTGCTGTGGGTAAGAAATTGGCCTATGCTTCGCTGAGAGTAGGGAGAATCAAAATGGACTGAATAAGCAGTTGGGTTCGTAACCAGAAAACTTATGCATCAGCAGCTTGGTGTGTGTCTAGATCTGGACCTACAGCCCCCTGCAGATTCTTTGGCAATATACAGTATGTAGTGTCCGTTGTAGGATCTTGGGTTGCACTTGGCAGCATATGCTTTTAGCTTGATAATAAATTATTCTCAAAAGCGACATTTCCATAAGGGAGGGTTGTTACATTCAAGGTTTGACTTGGGAAGTCTGTGTAAAAAGTCCTGCGTTGTGAAAACCTTTTAAAGCTTAGTTTCAAGCTTTGAAAGCTTGAACAACAGCTTTTCAAGTTGCTGTTGATGACAAACTGCTTAGTCATCGCTAATTTGGAGCTAGGTAGTAACCTGGAAACCTGTCAGTGTCATTAGTGAAACCTGTCTCTACTACTTTCATAATTTTGTTTTGCCCATCTGTCATCCCCTGAGATCTTTGACCATTACAACTTAGAAGGTAACCTTTAGGTAATGTCTACCTGGGAGTCTTGCTTGCAGTTTATTAGCAGAATGAAATGGTGCTTTGTTCTCCAAATGTGTGCCTAGATAACCTCCTCTGCTCAGGTTCCTCCTCTCTTACTTTCAGGAAGTGTGAGACCTTTCTTCCAAAAATTCATTAAAATGATTTCAGGGTTCTTGGTGTCGAGCTGGTGTTTCGGTGTGCAGTAGCCTTTGCATACGCTAGAGACAAAGTAGTCTTATTTCTCCCCGCCTTTTTTGAGATTTGCTTTAACACAGGCTGAAAGTGAGCATAACACTAGATTACATATAACTGTATGTACATCTATTTGGTAAATCCAGGAGCAGTCGTTATAATGAGACACACGATGGCTCAGTAACATGCTCTTTTTTCCCTTTTATTGTTCTCCGTTTCCTCCCCACCTTTCATAAGTACATAATCAAACAAACAACTTAGAAACCTGGTGCTTATTTCCATTGTATAAACTGGAAGGAAGTTTTATACAAATTTAGATACTGTTTACTGTGAGACATATTGAGTAGCATTTTGACTATAACCCTCAAATTGTCCCCTGATCTGCACAGACCCTGTTAAGTAGTGTTGTGAGTTACTGATATTTTATATGTAGGCTTTTGGTAAATAAAGCCTTTTGTTGGACATGTGACAGCTATTTCAATTGGAGGATGCTGCAAAGGCAGCTGGCTCTCTAGGGACCATCATGTCTTAGCTAGGGGACCATCATGAGGATGGGAAGAAGTGTGAATCTGGGCTTGTTTGGCCAGGATTGCAGTAGGTGTTGGAGCCACTGGATAGCCAATGCTCTGATGACATACACAGGACAGTAGACCCAGCATTTTCTGAGAAGCAAGTCTGAGCTAAGACTTGGGAGCAAAAAAGTTCCTGTGCTTGAGAAAGTGAAGAGGGAACCTATGAACGAACTAGAAGTAAGTTCATTGTAAGTAATGAACTGGAGTTGATTAATCAGGTTTGGAGTGGAGTTGCAGTTTCACAGACAGCTGATCTTTTCTTAGGATATGCTGTCAGCAATTTGGAGATGGGCTTCCCCATCATCCCCTGGACTCAGCCCACCATTCCCTTCCCTCTTCTCACATATACGCGCTTGTGACCTCTCTTGGGCTGGATCTGGAGTTTAGCAGACCCTTCTGTGGGTCACATTAACTCAGCAAAACAGCAGAAAACCAACCTGGCAAAAAGCCCGAGTATGCTTTTTGCTGTTCCAGTGAATTGAATTGGCTCACGGAGGGATCTGAGATCGCTGTAGACAGCATAAGGTAAACACTGGCACGGGAAGGTAGAGGGAGAAGAGGGGAAAGTATTCTCTTTATGGTAGTAGCAAGCTGTTAAATCTGCTTGTCCCAGCTCAAGAAACAATCCTATGAACACTGATTTGCCTTAAAAAAATCACCTACATAATTCTGAGTGGTCATTGTATCCCTGAGGATGGCGTTCTTGTAAAATAGTGGGTAGAGTGAGGGTTGCCTGTGAAATCTCTTAATTGAAAAACCTAGTAATAACTAACAGAGTTTGAGGCATAAGAAACCAGAGGCTGTGGCAGCTTGCCCAAAGCCAGCATGGCATTCATGTAGATGCAGGCTGAGATGTATCTGAAGAAAGGAGCTTCTGTGTAATTTTACTTGGGTAGCTGATTTTCATATTTATTATAAGCCTTCATGCTTAGAGTATACAGTGCACACAGATTTTTTTCTGAGGACCGACCACTTTATTAGTTCCATCCAAACCATATTTTTGCTGGCGTGTGCATTGTAGCAAGTCATCAGTGTTTCCAATTCAGCACTTCTCCCATTTCTTGGTGATACATTATATGATAGTGCAACACCTACCTCATTACGTGCAGTATAATTGCACCCTGTCCCTTTTCTATACACTAAAATCACATGCTCATGTTTGAGTTGGTGCTTCTTTTTCAGAAGTCAGTGCGATGCACATCACCATGGTGTCTGACCAGCTATATTGATGAAGTTGCTAAATTGTCAGAAGATTTGCTGAGTGTTTTAAGTATTTCCTTAAACATTGTTCATAAACTAGCACAAGAAAACTTTGTGCTTTCAACATTTAGGAGGGTTTGTTTCTGTCTGATGTAAACGAGTCACAGACATGCACTTACTTTGTCTTTAAATGTCAAGGTATTTTTCTGAAAAAGAACAGTGGGAGTTTTATTTTTTACAAGAGAATTAGGTTGATCAAAATGTTTACTTCTGGCACTTTGCTTTTTGTAGTCTCTTTTTTGTTGCAACATAACAAATTAAGTAGATTCTGAAATCAGTACAAGACTGCAATTTTGATTTGAGGAGATCAAGCTTCAAAGCTCACTGTTTTTCTCTTCAGAGCAGTGATAGCATTGAATTGTTAAATTGCTATTTGAGAGTGAAGTTCCACTGAATAGTGTTGTGTTACAATAAAAATAACATAAAATAGTAAACAGTCTGCAGTTTGAGAAGGTCTTGTTTAAAATTGGTTTATTACTTTAAAATCAGATCCCCAAATTGTAGAACCTTGATAGCAGCCTCTATTTTTAAATAAGGCTGTTTATAGAAAAAGGAAGGGATCTTTAAAAAGACACTGACATTTCTTTATAGATATTTAACAACAGTAACACTACAATAGTTACTGATATATGGATTGATTCTGCCTTTGTGATCCAGTTCTTTGAAAAGGACTCAAGGACTTTCCTCAGTGTGCAGGGCTTGCCGTGACAAGGGCGGCAAAACCACCTTCATGATGTCTGATTTTGATTTAGGACACTTACTGCGGGGAAAAAAGGGGTGAAAAATAGAGCAATTGATGGAGTTGAGTAGGCATTTTCTTCTAGTGTTTTCAGGCTCAGCCAAGTGTTGTGCAGTGCTTCTCCTTTTCTTGCACTGTTGAGATTGCTGGACTACCCTGCAGAGTTTAGTGTCACTGAACGATGCGGAGGGAGCTGCCGAGGCTGGGTCTTCCCCTGAGGAAGCACTAGGGTGTGATTTGTATTTCTAAGGATTGCTTGGGGCTAAATGATGTTTGGTGCATCTCAGTGAAACAAACCCAATGTGTATCTAGATAACTGCATCATTGCTCCTGTAAAGTGAAAATTTTGTTTGGGAGTCACCTATGACAGTTAGTCCATTTATTCAGAGGGAGTAGAATAAAGGCACATGTAAGTAGACACCAGGCATCTATTTAAAATGATTTTTTTGGTTTATAGAGTTTGAATATAATTGAAAATTTCTGTATTATTTTAGGCTGTTACTTCCTTGACTTTGTCATCTCTGTTTTCATCTTACTGTCAGTCCTTAACAGTATTATATACTGCAGGTTATCATTGTGTTCCTCTGAGAGTTCAGAGGATAGAGGGAAATACATGCAAAAATAATTTTGTTGGTGCTAATAAGAGCACTTTCATGTACTGATATGCAATGGAATATAAAGGAATATTCCTTGAATCTCAAAAATGTGGAGATTTTTCCTTCACAAGTGTTCACTGTCCCAGTTATAGAAGAGCGGGTGTTAAGATCTGCTCACCTGGAAATACCATGTTTATCACACAAAAGAGGGAGAATTCTTGAAACACAAAGAAAACCTGTGTTGTGAGGCATTATGAAGTGTATTGGGATACTGCGTAATGTTGCAGTGAGCTAAAATCTGCTTGGGAAACTGTTGTTTAATATCAAGGATGGGGTATTGCTTTTTAAGCTTTCAATAGATATCAGAATTTCTGGGGGGCTGTTGGAAAGGAGCATACCCTCACTTTGAAGCTTCTTCCTGGAAGGTGCCATGCTGTTGTAAATTTAACTGACCCTAGGAGTATTGGTCTTTGAGAGCATATAAGAATAGGATTTATGGTTCTGAGTTAATAAAATATGCTGATGCCACTGTAAGCCCTATTTAGATAGACAGCAGTAATCTCTGTTGAGCAGTATGAAACCGTCTGTCTCTAAGTAGTGGAAACCTAATAGTTCACAGCAAGGTTGTACCACATCCAGAGATGAGAAAAATGTGTCTGAAGTCAGAGGAGTTTTAGCTGCACGGTTTTCTTTTCTTGTGTAATTGTCTTCCTTCTCCTGTGCTAGTATTACACATCACGTCAAGTAAACAAGATACCTAAAGTGCATAAAAGAGAAAGGTGCTTTTCGTTCATCCCATACCTTATTTTTGCTAGCTTTAGCACGAGTAACAAGATTCTTCTGAATCTACAAGGTGAATCTGAAGTAAATGGAATTGGTGTTAAAGGTGGAGTATGCTGTGTGTTCATGAAAAAAAAAAACATTCCGTTCAATAATGAGATACATTAAGAAGGCTAACAACTTACTGCCACATTGTGTGTCTCGTGCAGTATAAAAATGCTCTTTCTGAGTTTTTATCTTTCATGGAAGGAGTTGATAGAATTACATGTTTGGAAAGATAACTTTGAATTTGTAATTTTTCTATTGTGTTTGAAATATTTGACATTTAAATACGTGGCTGTATTTACATATGTTGCATTTTCATTACAGCTAATCCTCTTGAAACTTGGTTGGCAGATGCCTTAAGCAGTTCTGTAAAATTGGGACAGATACAGTATTCTGCAACCTTGGAATCTAATTGCAAATAAAGAACATTTCATAATTGTATTTTTCCACTTCTATTTAAGATTCCCATTTTTAAAATTTAAGAGAGAATTGCTGTGTGTAATCAATAAGGAAATGTACTTTAGTAGGGAGATTAATATCTGAAAATTCTCTAATTGGCACCTTCTTTTAATATAAGATACTAATAATTGAGATTTTTTATGCTGCAAGCATAGAGATTACCTCTGTATGCTACTTAATATATTAAGTAAATAAGTCTGTGTGAAGAAACCATTCTGTGTGCATTATGAGGCACACATCTTTTTACAAAAGGCAACAGTTTTCAATATGAAGTCTAAATGATTGCTTTATAATTTTAAAGGAGAGTAGAATAAGAAATAATTTCTTTGACAAGTATTATGTTTTTATAGTCCACAAATACATGGTGTCCATATGTGCCGGGGTTTCAGTTTGTGTTTTGGGGCTTTTTAAAACAAATATTCTTTAGCATTTTTTCACCATTGTTTCATAGAATTTGTTTTATTCAAAGGGTGAAAATGATGGCTAGGTATAACTAAACATATTTTAGTTTCGAAGTGAAATAGCCAAATTAACAAATACCCTTAAGTTCACAGAAATCAACATTAATAGTCACTGAATTTAAACAGTCCAAAATACAAGAAAAAAAATCTGTGTAACTGTGTAATCTATGCTTTATGACATATTCAGTGTAAAACTTTATTTACAATCTGGAGTTGAAAAATTTGTTTTTTTAAGTCAGATTGCATTATGTTTAGAAGAGTATCCAACAATTCCTTGTCTCCTCAAAAAAAAATTGTTTTTGCAGTCTACTCCCGCTTGTGTTTCATCCCGCAGTGGCTGGATTTGTCCATTCAAACACTAGGTAACTGCACTGACGCTCCTTGATCGGGACGGCACTCTCCCTGGCTTCCCGTACACCTCCCCGTTAGGTAGCAATTACACCCTCTTTAGATGTTTAAAGTTAGGTAGGATGAATCTGATTTTAGTATTGCATAACAGTGAGTAAAGATGGTCTAAAACTAATTTCTTTGACTAGGCGTTTCCAGTTTACTGTTTGGCTCTGGGTCCACTCCTTGTTTATCCCTTCTTGCGTCTGCTTTTGCACCTTCTTTGAATGTAAACAGCTCCCCTGTTCTCCCTGGCAAGAGTGTAAATGGTCCTCCAAGTTGCTCATGTGATAGCTTTTCAATACATGTATTCTTACAAATCTTTCACACCTTTTTTCTGGGAAGTTACTGCTTGGTGGCAGCAACTCATGTTGAAATGTCCGATGGCTGCATTGGGCCAGCTCTATTTTCCTTCCAAAGCTCCTCTCCCTTTTGAAAAGTAGAGAATACAGTGGGAGTTTGCGCCTGTAAGTTTATTTACCAGATTTGTCTGTATATGTGTTTCTCTCACGTGTTGGCGGTTTGTTCAGGCCGCATTGAGGTCGCGAGTCTCCTGCTCTTGGTGGTCTCCCGCCGGAGGGAGGATTCCCCCGACAGTCATGGTGGTGGTTTAAAATAGGGTGTGATAAATGTGCTTGTTGCTGCTTTGTAAGACAAACCCCGAAACACAGTATCTGATCCCAAAGTACGTAATTCGTGCAAATACCGCCAAGGTAAAGAGCAGCAGGTCAGGGAGGGATAAGTGAGCTCCCGCAGCGGCCATGTTGGCGACAGCCGTGCTGGGCTTCAGGGAGATGGCGGGACTCCACCCCCGCTAAGTGCCAGCAGGCTGCGTAAGGCTTATTTCCACCTTTTTCCCATCTCCGTCACTCTTGGACGCCACCTCGGCAGCGCTGTGCAGGGAGCCGTCTTCCAGCTTTCAGCCGGGCAGGAGAGGGGTGG
>NW_010536756.1:22877-24925 GCF_000687285.1 Phaethon lepturus | reverse complement strand
ATATATAATATATATTTAGAATTTTAAACTAAGTAAATGCCTGTACTTGCCTTTATTTTCTTCTTTTTTGATGGTGTTGGAGAGCTTTGAAGGTCTTTTCTATTTGTAGAACGAGAATTTCTCTCACCCTCGTTCAAGTCCTCTAGTTTCCTTTTCTTTACTGTACTCCTCAAAGATCTGAACTGTTGAGTATTGTCCTTCAGGGGGGTTGCAGTGCTAGTCCTTGCAATAGCTGCCCGTGACAGTATCATCAGTGTGTGAGCAGCCATACTGACGCTATTTTCGCTACCTGTTTCACTAGCCGGGCTGCAGGCAGGCAAGTCTGGAGTAGCAGGGGGTACCATTATTCTAGGGGTTGTGCTATCCTCGTTGAAGCGCCGACAGGTCGGTGTCCGTACGCTATCTGTAGTATCATCTGTATGCCTGTCCCCAACTCCAGACGGCGTACGGGGTACTGGCAATTCTCCGTTTTCAACTGTTTTACTGTTCGGGCTATGCCACTGGATGTCTTGCAACATTTCCACACATTGTTTAGTGAACGGACTTGACAGGCAAAGGCCTTGGTTGGAAACTTTAGCTGGTTCTCGCTTTGGCTCCTTTGAAGACAAAGAAACGGACACTGAAGATTTGCCATTCCCATTCGACAGCGATCCTTGCTTTTTGTTCAGCTCTTGCACTGAAGCAACCGTCTTCTCATTCCATAAGCTAACACTTTGTTGGCCATTTGAGAGTTTGGCAGTGTCCTGGTTCTTCTGTTTTTCATCAGTATCCCTTCGTAATTCATTTTCTTTATTTGCTGTAGTCTTGTGGAAGGGATCTAATGGAAGCCCTGCAGCTGCCACCTTCCGTTCAGGCTGTGGCTCTTTTGCAGATGTGCTTCTGTTGCTACCAACTTCTGGCTTACACAGAATTCTAGGCAACGTTTTATCCTTCTCTCTCTTTGCTACCTGTGCCTTAGCAGAGGATGATGCGGAGTCAGCAGCAAATAAGGTATTTTCATTTCTTTCTTTTTGGGATAAACTCTTAGTAGTCTGAATTTGGGCATTTCCCCCTGGAGCAGGTAGGACATTATCAAAGCAAAGCACTCTCCTGTGGCTTTCACTTTGTCTTGAGTTTGCGCTTGTGCTCTCTACTGGTGCAACAGGTAAGTTCTCCTCCACTTTCCTTCCTAGTTCTGCAGTGATAAGCTTGTCTGAATTTCCAGTCCTGAAAATGAGATGAGAACACTTCAGCAACATACTTGTTTTTACTAGGCAAGTCATTTCAGCTGCGGCTGGAAGCCCCCACCTCCCCCTCAAAAACCTGTTTAAAGCTCTCTCCATTCTCTAAATGCAAGTATTTTATCAACACACAGAGACCAGGAGTAAGGGATAACAACTGCAGAAAGCTCAGAGAGGGCCAAAAAGGATGACAAAAAGGTATGAAACACAGCCTGGACAAAGAACAATTAGGTAGACTGGGGCTCTTCAGCCTGGAAAGAGAGATGACTGAGAGGAAATGCAACAGAGCTCTGGGGAAAAAAGCCAACAAAAAGGAAGCTATTTGTGTATCATCCAGCGGAAGAACTAGGGGCATCAAGTCAAACTAGTATCAGGTGCAAAACAAAACAAGAGGTTTGGACACTGCATGTAATCAAGCCTGGGAACTTTTTTTACCCTGGCATATTTGTGCATGCTGGTAGTTTACTTGAGTTCAAAAAGAAACTGAGCACATTCATGACAGGATAGTCCATCCCAGAATACTGGTTCTGGCTCTAGAAGTCCTTGGAGATGAAACTGCTAAGAGGCTGCCAGAATATTCTGGGCGATATCATCACATGCATGCCTTGTACTCGCCCCTATGCATTTGCTGTAGGTGATGGGACACTGAGCAAGAGAAAAAGCTTTCAGTGGGTGTCTGCTCAAGAACACAGAAACTCTCTAGGGCTTGGTCTCCACCTGACAACCAGCCACATTAATGTGAAAAAGCCACCACGGCACTGTAGCAATATCAAAAGAAAAATGCTTCTGCTCTGTCAGCTCATACCACTGTTAGTCTGTGCCCTTCTT